>NC_068364.1:69302751-69602751 GCF_020536995.1 Dreissena polymorpha
TTAAATTGTTTGATATGACGTAGTTTTTTGACGAAGCAAAACTCGATATATTTTTGCCTGGCATTGTTAAGGACAACCTCGATTTTCTTGTTTCAACTATTTTTGCGAGTATAGTATGGATATCCGAATAAATATAAAATAATATCCAACATCATATATCAAATGTTCAGCAGCAATAGCGCCTACAAAGTGATATACAAATATTTTGGTTATCTGTACAATTGTTCATACAACTTGGAAATATCATGAAAATTTGCGTTTATATCAAATATCGTACTCGCGCATTCGATTTTTGTATAAACCCATAGTATCAGTGTGTGCGCATAGAAATTTTCTGTTAATCTGATGAAAATTTTATTGAATTCGGACACCGGGTTCTAAAGATATTGGACTTAAATCAGTCGCAAGAAATACAATTTTCTATCGTCGATATGTTACTATCCCTTTAAGTTGAAAGATGAGATTTTTTAAATGACGTTGTGAATTCAGGATTCTAAGAATTTGAAAATTAAATATTGTTTATATGACGTAGGTTTGACGACATGCTCGATGCTTTGCTTTGTTAAAGGGACAACCTTGATTTTTGTGTTTCAACTATGTTTGCGAGTGTAGTACTGGTATCACTTAGAAATAGAAAATAATATCCAACCACATATATCAAAATGTTCGGCAAAATAGCGCCTACAAATTGATATACAAATATTTTGGTTATCTGTACAATTGTGCATATAACTTGGAAATGTCATAAAAATTTGTGCTTAGATCAAAATATCTTAACTCGCGCATTCGATTTTGTATAAACACATAGTATCAGTGTGTGCGCATAGAAATTTTTGTTAATCTGTTGAAAATTTCATTTAATTCGGTCAACGGGTTCTAAAGATATCCGACTTAAATCAGTCGCGAGAAATACAATTTTCTATCATCGATATGTAAACGTCCCTTTAAGTTGTAGGATGATATTTATTCAAATGACGTGAATATGCACTAAGAACGAAGGGTCAAATTTACGATTTTCAACAAATGTGTGTTTGTTGTGATATGGTTTTCTGTCCTTATAACTGCAGCGTTTTACAAAAACATCAAGTATGTTACACCAAAATGCGCAGAAATGAATTCCCCATCGCATGATACAAATATCTCAGTACCATATTGCGGAATGAAATCTTTTCTTCATACCAACCCAAGTTTGGTCAATAAACAGAAGTTTTGACATATACTCGTTGATGAAATACAAAAATGCTTTAACACACATTGTTCCTATATATTTGCTAGTTATGGTAGTGAAAATTTCATCGAAATGTATTCACGCGTTATCGAGAAAGTTAAGTTAAACCTCTTCCAAACAAACACAGTTTGTGAAATATTTGCTATCTTAACGTCATTCAGTTTAACTCGATACTTTAAAGTTCGAAATTTCTATAAGCACGAATGCGTTTTGTCGAAGTAGTTTCCTTGTAATCAGACTTATTGTGGATTACCATATATCAAAATGTGCAAAACAGAATTCCCTATCGAATGGTATCAATTGCTATGTACTTGTCTAAAATGGGAATTTTTTTCATTCTCAGCGAAGTGATTTTTATGCGAAAAACTAAGCATTTCTACTATATGCGTAAATGTTAGCGAAAAATGATCCCCACAAAACTTGATGCTATTATCATGTTTGATATTTTGGCGAAAATGTCATAAATATATGTCAACTAGTTGTAGCGAAAACGCGACTTAAACTTGTACGAAATCAGTGTTCATTTTACAGTACAGAGCGATTGTTCGACGTTAAAATAAAATCTAATGTTAGACAGAAATGCGTTTAGTTAAAATCCGTTATCGGACTGTTTTATTGTTGTGTTGAGACATACAGTTAAGTGTCATATATCAAAATGCGTGGAATTGAATTTCCTACAAGATTATACCAAAATAAAGATAAATGCTCTGTATGCAAAAAAGTTTTCTTGTTAGCGAAGTTTGTTACCTAAAATATCTGATACAATAAGTCGTGTTAGAACAAAACATACAAAACAAATATTTTAGCTATCCCATTGTTAATTATTGTCTTGAAAATTTCATCTTGATATCTTGAGACGTTCTCGAGAAAATGTGATTTCGTGGTTCCAAAAATGTGTTTTTCGCTTGCTTACAGATAGATGACGTTCCGAGTTTATATGTTGAAAAAGTAAAGGCGTGATTATAGGAAAATGGTTTTCGGTCAGTCTTGATCAAGCGATACAACATACATACAGGCATGTTATATCAAAATGCTCGAAATGAAATTCTCTATCAGATGATATAAGTCGTGTTTCATAAATCATGGAAATAAAAAGTTTTCTTCTTGCAAACGTTTTTCAAGTGATTTTTATCACATAAGCATGTATGTTGGCACAAAAATAACAGCAGAAAAGTTGTAGCTAACAATAAGCTGGGTATTGTACTTTTAATTTGATATCGATGCCATGAATCGTTCCGGAGATATTTAACTTAAACCAATTTTCTGTTTAATCGCCCCTTGGTTGTTTATATGAAACAAAATGACGTTATAACATATCATGATTTTTGGCGCTATGTAAAGAAAACTATCAAAGTTGCGTTTAACTGTCTGCTCGTTTAATCGGAATGATTCACAAACATACATAGTTTGATACACCAAATCATTCAGAAAAACAATCCCTATTTAACAGTATATATTTTTTGTCGCAAAACGAAAAGGCAAAAAAGTTTTCTTGTTAGCGAATTTTGTATAGTTGAATATCTGATACAAGTAGCCGAGTAAAAACAAAATAGGCAAACAAAAATTATACCTATCATATGATAAAATATTGTGGTGAAAATTTCATCTTGATATTACGAGAGGTTTTCGAGCAAATTGAGTTAAACCGATGTAATTTACTCTTTTCCCTCGCTTGTTTACATTGATAGAAATAACGTTCGAGAGCTGTAGATTTACAGTACATGTTTCGTGCTTTAAAAGTCAATTCGCTAACCTGCTCAACTTACGACCAACACATGAAACACATTTCAACATTTTATAAATGCAAACAAATGCAAGAAAACAAACGCGCATCAAATGAAAATGCATATAAACAGTTAAACACAGTCAAAACAGTCTAGTCAGTAAATAACATCCGAACCCATCCTGTAACCGTCGCCCTGCACA
Organism: Dreissena polymorpha; assembly: GCF_020536995.1. Lineage (NCBI taxonomy): Eukaryota > Metazoa > Mollusca > Bivalvia > Myida > Dreissenidae > Dreissena > Dreissena polymorpha. The sequence goes on from NC_068364.1 coordinate 69,305,906, forward strand.
TCCCACAATATTTTCCCAACATTAACACACAACATGTTTCACAGAATGTGTGTCCGCACTTTGTTAAAGTACAGTTTTTGTCGGAAATGTAACATATGGTACACAGTTTAAATTGTCGAATGGCATCTGCTCGAATAGCCTCTTCCATCAGCTCTTTTGCTCTACTGTCCACATCACGGTTTAACACGTTTGACAACGTGTGTAACTCGCGCTGGGCTTGCTCTGGAAATAGACAAGAAAACAATATAACCATATATTGAAACAGACCCCCCCCCCCGCTAATTTCCGGGCGTTTTATTTCTCTGACAATAAGGCATTTGATTCCTACATGAATAGATATAAAATTTACATTTCAATTTTTTGTATAAATAGCAGATGAATGCGTAACTGAGTCTACGAACGTTCGTTCGCAAAAAATGTCGTTGTATCAAAGACTTCAAACATTTAAAAACAGGCCTACACATTTCGGCGTGTCAAAGGAAAACCTGGCTAGCCAAGGGTTTATTTAAAAACCCTTGTGCAATGTACGACCCTATTTTTTACACCACTATTTTTAATTGCGTTCAATGCGTGTTTCGACAAGCGCACATTTCCATTTGAAACATGGACAAAGAAAATGTGAAATTTAGGCATCATTTTATTCACAAAGTTCAATATTTGGCAAACAAAACGAATAAGTAAACAAGCATTGTCAACGAACATACCTGCTTCGTACTGTCGAATTTCTTCATCCCAGTCCTCGGTCTGCGGAACAACGAACCTATTTTCTGTTGCAAGCACCACTCCGTTCCAGTCCTCGGTCTGCGAAACAACGAAATTTTCTGTTGCAAGCACCACTCTGTTCCAGTCATCGGTCTGCGGAACAACGAACCCTGCAAGGTTATTTGACATGGTTTGTTTAAAGTTTCAAATCACGATTCATAACCATAGCTGTTCGGGTCGCTTTATATATCCACAGACTTGCGAATGCCTAAGATGGTTAAGTCTTGACATTCTGAAAAACGCTGAAAAGCAAATGTCTCACGCGTGGCAGAAATTCATATGTGAAAAAAAGCACCACAAGTACTAAGTTGAACCGATTACATGTTTTGGAACATTTAAAGCGATTTAGGCCCTATTGTACTGTTATGTCGTTGCAATAAATTTCAAGCAGTTCGTTTATTGTTTTGCTATAGTTCTGCTTTATTCGATAAATTGCTAGTGAAATCACTTGATATCATACATCAAAATTTTCAAAATGAAAATCTCTCTATACGATTAAATAAGTCGTGTTTCACAAAATCACCAAAATAAAAAAAAAATCTGTCATATAAAACAAATTGAAAAGATTTTTTCTGTAAAAGCATATTTGTTGAAACAAAACTAGCAATAAAAAAGTTGTAGCTAACAATAAGCAGGGTATTGTAGTGTAAATTTTATATTGATTCCATGAGTCGTTTCGGAAAAATTTGACTTAAACATCGGTGTACGATATTTTATTCAAGGTTGTTTTTATGAAGCGAAATTACGTAGATACACTACACGTTATGAATTCAAGTGCGTTGTAGAAAAAACATTATCAGAGTTAAGTTCAGGTTTTTGCTGATAAATCGGCGTTTTAATGTGTGATTATTTAATCCACACAAAAATTTCATATTTGACGGTACACATTTTAAACAATGTATCGCAAAACGAAAAGGCGAAAAAGATTTCTTCATAAAGGGTTTATTTTCGATCAAAAACTCGCATTTTTGTCAAAGAATCATTAACAAAAGAATAAAACTTTCAAAACAATCATTGTGGAGCTTTTTTAGTTGAATATCATATTCAAACTTTGATCCCAACATCTGCAGAGGTTGTTGAGAAATTGACATTTAAACTTTTTCGCAAATACTCATCTATTGGTGGACTTTACTTTGAAATGACGTGAACACGATATATTTGCACTTGATTACCGCGCTGCACTGCAGTGTATTTCTCATGCAATGTTAAAAAAGTTTTACTCGCGAAAGATTATGATTTTAAAAATGTGTTTTTCACTGAACTTTTGCGTTGATATTTGATCACAGTACATTTCGCAAAAATATATATTAAATATTAGATCATATTCATAGTGTACTTGTGTAACGTTTGGTATATAAATAACGAACTATTTTGCAGTGTTACTTCGTGCTTAAGGTTCAAATGAAAATGTCGCTAAGATACATTTCATCAAAATCTTTCAGACATGCACTAAGTTCGGTGCGTTTCTCAAATATGAATGTCAATGCAGTGCATGTCGTGAAAAATTTGCTATTCATCGATTTTCTGGACTTTCTTATGTCAGCAAAGTTATGTCAGCTAGCTATATAGTGAAAACGCACCAACCCGTTGGGTATTTAAAGCGACTCGAACAGCTATTGTCATCATTCTTGATTTGAGACTCCAAGAGAGAACATTGACTCGAAATCATGCCGAAATACGCACACCGACTTCCAAAGTTCGAGGAGACAGATGCTCCTAGTGGCAGTGGCGAACCGACTGGCAATGGTAAGCGACATACTACAAGGCCATACACTCGACTAGAACAATCGGCGTCGATTGATTTCAAATCGTTTGGCTATCATCTCAACAGACTTGGAAGTCAGGTTACCGCGTTCGTTAACAGCAGCGACTTCGCTATGTCCAAAGAAGGTCGCGATGTCTGCAAAAAAATGGCATCGTGTCTACAGAGGGCTTCCTCTTATCAGAGAGAAGCGAGTGAACATTTGGTTGATGACCAAGAGCGCTATTTCAATGCAGAGTGGTCCAAACGCGAGAAAGCGCTTAAAGAGCAACATGAATGCGAAAGCGAAAGAATAATATCGCAGCTTCAATTCGAGAAGGAACAGGCTTTGATTTCGCAAAGAGGAGAACTTCAACTCGAGAAGGAAGAAGCTATTCGAGCGTTGAAAACGTGTACCATATGTTACGATGGCGAAAAAAAACTGTACCTTGACGAAATGTTCGCATACTTTTTGCGAAGACTGCTGTCTGATGTTATTCGGGCAAACGTGCCCTATGTGCCGAATTGAGGTTACAGGATGGATGAAAATCCATTGGACTGATTAGATATGTATTGACTTTGTGCATATGCTTGTTTGTTGGTGATCATCGTAAAATAAAACGTTGAAATGCATTTCATGTGTTGGTCGTTGTTTAAGCAGTATAGATATAGTTTGATTCTACAGTAAAATAACGTTGCGCTCACAAACAACTTCATATCGAATAACGATGGATTAAAGTACTTGATCAGACAGTTTTCGACATAATGCTCGCTTGTAACAAATGCAATGACAACAGAAGTTTGATTTCAGAAATAAGTGGTTTTTACATCATTAGCTGACTTTCGAGTCTTATCACATAACTGAACATATCGTGATTTAACAATTTCAAGTTTATTCAAACCTTAATCATATGATTTATTTTCATAGAACCTAAATTGTGAAACAACTGAAAAGTATATTGTATGACAACATTGAGTCTTAATTGCAAGCAACACCAGCCAATGCCAAATCATGATGTAACAACCACAAAAAATCACAATTGTGATTATCTTGAAACTAAATATGAATTTATGACATCTTTCAATATCAACATTTTTCGCAATATGCAGCAAACTAAAGAAACAATAACAAACCTCAAACGTCTTCTATAAAAGCCAGTCTTTTTATTAAAACTCAATCATTCACTCTTGAGTAAGCAAAGCGAAATGGTGTCAAAACAACTTGCTGATGTTGGTTTTTGTTTGGATGATGAAAGTCATGCGTTATATCTCAACCCAAGTGAGCTTGACCAAACTTGTCAAAATGTGCACTCTCTTCTACAAATGACAGACGAAGAAGCTGGCAATCAGTTTAAATCGCGAGAAGACGAAGAAGCTGCGGATTTTTTGGCGCAGCTTGTACATAACAATTCCAACGACTCGTCAGGTTTGACTAGTAAAAAGGATTCGAATAAACGCAAAGCTATTGCCAATAATAACGGCCAAACTGTCAAAAAACCTAAAGGTTCGCGAACGTCAAAACAAGACCCAATGTCAACTGGAAACAAGCAGACTGACTTCGTAGAGCAGTATTTCATAAAACAAGAGAGACTAAAATCGTTGCACGGTAAAGCTCAGATACGAATCAACAATCTTAAAAAAGTATTGCTGACGCTAAAATCTGAAGAAAGTGCCATTGAAAATTCAAGCCAAAAATCTTCCCTTGGACATGCGACAGCGCATATTACGAATGTTATCGAAAGCATCTCAAGTGAACTACAGAGCAGTGGCGAAATCGACTCGTGTCGAATATGCAAAAATGAAGACAATCAACCAACAGTTATAAGCAAGACGTGCGGACACGGATTTTGCTGTATCAGCTGCATAATGAAGTATTTAGAATATGTCTACAACAAAAATTCTGGGCGACTTATTTGTTTGAAATGCAAACATCAGTACGATGAAAACGCCACATATCAAGTTGGCTCACGCTATGGCATTATTGGTTGATACATAGTATGAATAAATCATATTAAACATCTAATCTGTGTTTTGTTTTACATGCTTGAAATGAATGTTTTATGCTTACACGACTTCAGGCTCATATTGGCCTTAAAAAAGGAAAATTAAGGTCACGGGTATAAATAGCTAGTTTTTGACACAACACAATCATTCTTCCTTGAGATTTCAAAGCGACATGGCGCTCTCCAAACAGCTTACCAATGCTGGTGTTCGTGTAGATGATGAAACTCATCCATTGCATTCAACACCCAGTGAGATGATACGAAAGCATCCAATTTTGTACTCACTTCTCACAATGACTGACGAAGAAATTAAAACAGAATATCGTTCGCGAGAAAACGATGCAGCAGCTAATTTCATTGCTCAGCCATCACAGCAATGTTCCAACGACTCAACAGGTTCAACTAGTACAACGACATCGAATAAACGAAAAGCTATTGCTAATTCTGACGGTCAAACTGTCAAAAAACCAAAACGAAACGCAAAACAGGACGCTATTTCAACTGAAAAGAAGCATGAAGACTTTTTCGAAGAGTATTTAAAAAACAAGAGATACTAAAATCGTCGCACGGCAAAGCTCAGATAAAAATCGACAGTCTCAATAAGGCGCTAAGGTACGTTAAATCTGTACCAATTGATGAGCCGAGGTTAACATCGTGCGTAACAACTGCAGCTACAAACATTTCCAATGCAATTGATTTGATTATTTCAAACCATCTAAAAAGCAGCAGCAAAATCGACTACTGCAGACTATGCAAACTTGAAAGCAATCCACCTAGAGTGTTCAGCAAGAAGTGTGGGCACGGGTTTTGTTGTCTAAATTGCTTTCCAAAGTACATGGAATTTGTAAGTGCTAACACTGGTGAACAAATTGTTTGTTTGAAATGCAAAATACCATATGATTGTCACACTGGTTGTTTTGGACCAGGTTATGTCATTTTTGGCTAGCAATGTATCAATAAAATCTATGTTACACCTTACATTTGTGTTTTTGTGTTATATGATTATACATAGAGTTGTGAGTGAAAGAATCTGAAAATACTGAAAACTGCCATTTCACACAATCAGACAAGTAGAAGGTTGTGCTTGCTAGCAGTAATAGGCTCTCGGAATGGCAATCTCTTTTTGAACCAGACCAGTTATGTAAGCCGAGTATGAAAATTCTCATCTTCTTATTCATATAGACGACTAAAACAAATCTGCACAAAAAATTGACTTGTGGTTGTGCTTGCAAGGTCACACACACACTGTAATATGCGCTCGGAATGGCAATCTCTTTTTGTATGAGACCAGTTATGTAAGCCGAGTATCAAAATTATTGTATTCTTAATCATATAGACGACTAAAACAAATCTGCACAAAAAATTGACTTGTGGTTGTGCTTGCTAGCTCAAGCAGACACTGTAAATTGCATTCAGTGATTTCTCAAATCATATCAGAGCTAGGACTTGAACCTAGATTTCCTTCTGCGAAAGAAGGCGTTCTTCATTGAACCACTCTGAGAATATGAACTGAACATCACTTCACACATAACACACACAATGAGTTTTGTGGACAGACATGAATGTGCTGACAGAAAACCATATTTTTCTAAATTGCATTTATATACTTTTTTTCTCATCATTTGCATCAGAAATCTTATGAGAGCCATGTATAAAAATTCTCATATTCTTATCCATATGCATGAATAAACCAAATCTGAACCAAAACATGGCTTGTGGTTGTGCTCGCTAGCTCAAGCAAACACTGTATGATGCGCTCAGTGAATCACAGTATCACGGCACAACAAACACACACAATGAGTTTTGTGGACAGACATGAATGTGCTGACAAAAAAACATATTTTTCTAAAAAGCATTTATATACTTTTTTTCTAAGCATTTGAATGAGACCAGTTATGAGAGCCATGTATCAAAATGTTCAAATATTCTCTTATGGACCTCAATAAAACAAATCTGAACCAAAACATGGCTTGTGGTTGTGCTTGCTAGCTCAAGCAGACACTGTTAGATGCGCTTTGTGAATGACTGAATCACTGCACAACAAACACACACAATGAGTTTTGTGGACAGACATGAATGTGCTGACAAAAAACCATATTTTTCTAAATAGCATTCATATACTTTTTTTTCATCCACTTTCATCTGAAATTGTTATGCGTGCTTGCTTGAAAAATTTGCAAATACATACACTATAGGCAATGATAATAAAAACTGACTCGGGACAAACTTACAAATGGGTTTGCTTGTTGATACACACATTTGTGTTGACTTGAAAGAAAGATTGTTGTGACCAAACATTCACATGTTGGCAAAAAGCAGAATTTGCATTTTGTTGTGTATATAGATTTTTTGGAGTTTAGGACATAAAATGTGCTTGCGAATAAGACTTTAACATGGGCAATTGTGCATTCTATGTCTAAAATATGAAAAGTAAGCCTAGAATATTCTGATATATCAGTGCATGTTTTCATTAATACATATATAAAATGTCACATTGAAATGTAAATTCTGGTTAGAAATTGTTCAACTTATGCCATGAGATGAAATCACGGTGTTAGCCGCACACAGTTACAAATAAATACTGAGTGTTCATTCATTTTAGAAATCAACTTAGTATGGCAGAGTTTGATGTGTACAAATAACCTAGTCAAAAAAGTCTGATGCAGATAAAAAAAACAAAACAACACAAATCAAGTTCTAAACTGACTGACTTTGTATAAACCAGAAGTTTTCACAATAATCTGAATTGAAGTACACATTTTGCTAAGAGTGTTTCACTTTTGGTACAAACAACTACACAATATGATTTATCATGTAGTTCAACATGCTTTGTTTACATGTATTTGAGATGTGTTGACATTTCAACAATACACGGTTTTGTCTATCACAAAAAAAACAAAACGATTTTCGTGGTACTTGCTTGTCAAATTATCCATGTTTTGACAGATTTCATCGTTTCTTGAACTCTCAATCCAAGAAAGAAAGCCTTAACATGCCTCACATACATGTATCGATACTGTACATAGAACAACACCCATTTTTCGGAAGGTTCGGATGAAACTCATATCTTTGAACGTTGTATTTCTCCAAAAAGCAAAGTAAACTACAAACTTTTTGTCAAGCATGAATTAAAACTATCTTTTCTAGAACTAATGACACCGCATATTCCGCAAAATTCGGCTTGTTGATAAAAATACTCGTCGATGAAAACATAAAACACTTTGTTTACATACAATTGGGGCTTTTGTCGACTTTGTGAAATTTCATGTTCTGGGGAAGGGACATGCATTTCGAGTTTTATGCTGTTGAGTTGAATAACGGCATACTATAAAAGGGCGAATTGCTTGTGTTTGAATCATTTCGATTTTTGAAACCGAACGAACAACACGCATAATGAGTGACAGAAAAGCTTGCGAGCAATGGATGTCAGGTGTGGAGAAAAGTGGAGGTTTCCAGGCATGGTTAGAGAGGCAGAATAAGCATCGTGAGAATGAGTCGTTAGCTGGAAACAACAAAGCAGCTTGTAACAAATGGATTAAGAGCATGGGCGAAATGCTGCCAACTGTTTACGACACTACGTTAGTGATTGTGTGTCATACGTGCAAAAACTTTTTTTCGATGGTGAACTTTTGCCGTAGATGCGAGGCCCTCAGCTGTGTGTCATGTACGCGGATCGACGATCGCTGCGAATGGTGTGGCGAAATTCAGGGTTACGGCCAAAACAGAGAAGCGAGGCTTTTGCATCTGTGATGGACTGATCGAGTGGACTATGTGGGCTGATCTAGTGGACTATGTAAACTGTTGTACGTTGTTGTTGCGAAAGATTGAATGTTTGAAATATTGATTGTTGCAGAATAAAATCGTTTGAAACTACATATACATAGTTGTTTGTATTTGCTTTGATTAGAGTTGGATAATATAGTTTGAGAAAACATACGACACTGGGTTATATCAATAACTAACGCAATAGCGAAATCAAACATTCGTGCACACAATAGTACTTGTTTTTCAACTTTGCGTTTGGTAGTTGCATGAATAAGTATATGTTACTACAAGAACAAGAACAAAACAAATTAAACGGTTCATGATATTTATTTACAACACGATCATACAAAACATACTCATGTGTCTATCAATAGTCTTGTTCCTGGACCCACCATTCGCAAAAACTGGCAATGTGGTGAATGTTTATGGTGTTCCAAGAAAACATCGTCTGTAGATTTCCAATGATACAACACAATGCCACAACGAAAACATTTGCAACGGTCGTGTTGTCCCAAGTAGTACAACCCGCAAGAAGCAAGCTGGTATTTGTTTGGTTGTATTTGGGGAGACCAATGCTCAAACGTTTTCAGTCTGTCGATATAGTTGTTCATGAACATACTTGTTTCATTCGTGCAAAAAGCGTCGGTATCATCCATGATATGATATGATATTATATTACACATGCAATTGGTTATTTCAACATCTTTATACATTTTTTGTCTCAAAAATACTCTTGGTCAAACGTTACGAGTTTTGTTCTCTTGGCTTTTGAGCTCAACAAAATCCCATTAATGGTTTGAAGTCGTTTTGTGGGATCTTGGTGTGTCCAGCACAAATCATATTTCGGATTGATCAGAATAACCTCAATATCGACATAGTACACAATTTCCGTATCTGTCGCTTTCCAACATTGATCTCGCGTCGAAAATGTAAACTTCACATCTGGATAGAGATCCATGATGTACATTTCGACAGCTTTGTTCCACTTTTCAATATTCAAACGCAACATATGTCGAAAAAATCCCAAATCTTTGAGTTCAACGGCTAGCATTGTTTAGGTGTATAGAATCAATTTTCAAGTTACTACCTATATAACATTTTCTACCAAACAAACAAACACATGTTAACGTTTCAACAAGTTTATTCAATATTTTGCACATCGACAATTGACAGGCACGCAGTGACAGGTCCAGCATCGGTGCATTCGGTTTATACGTCGCTGTGTTATTTTGCCCACGCTGAGAAAGAATGGAGGACGTTTCGCCACCGCAATTTCAGCTTCCCAGTCTTCGGTTTTCGTTTTTGGAGTTACCACCCCGATGCTGGTATTTTCTGAAACAGAAAAAGCAAAAGTTAACAACTAAATGAACAATGCTTACAATAAAAACTGCTATGAAAACACAATATCTTATCAACACAACTTACTTTTCATCTCGGACTGGCTTATTTCTAAGTCCCAATTCTCAGTCTGTGGAACTTGAAATTTATTTGCTGGTACAGACATGTTGTCGCTTTGGTGTTTAAATCAAAAATGATTTGAATCAATAGTCATGTAGCGCATTTTATATTCAGCGACTGTTTGAGAACCACTAACCCAAAGTTGTTGTCACTTGTGTTCGTGTACAGAATATTGAGAATTTTGTTTGCAGTATTGTATTGACAAGAAACAAAGTTGTACTTTGTTTGCACCAAACGCTCAATTTCATCACGAAGTGTCGCTGAGTCATCTTGCTGCGAGACCTCAAGAATGCTTCTCATGCGAAATGAGTCAAGTTGTTTGTTCCAAAAATCAGTAGTGCATTTGGGTACGAGTGTTTGACCATAACGTTTGATTAGACACGAAGCCAGTTTGTCATGCGTATTCTTTGAAAATGTTAGTACTCCAATCATACTTAAGGCTTGTGTCAAGTAATAGCTCGTAGCTGCCATATCTTTGGTACATGTTCTTGAAAAATAAAGGTGACACTGATGAACCTCATTGCCGTAGTTATCTTCGTAATCGGTTTGTTCGCAAAGCAGAAAATCAAACCCATTGCTGTGTGAATCACTAAACCTGAGCTTCACAAACTGTATGTATTCAGGTTTAGATATATGAATGACAACTTGTTCTAGGTCTGTTTGTGTGAAATCAACAGGCAAAACATGTTTTTCGTTGATAACAATGTAACACGATGAATCAAAATCAAAGTTTTGATTTATGTGTGTTGCTAACAACTCGGGTTGGTTTGATTTGATGAGTGCATTTAATTTGCTTTCGCCTTTCCGTTCGATGCAACGAGCCATATCTGTTTTCAAAACCTACTTTTTCAAGCTTATACCACTAACTTTGTAACATGACGGGTTGTATATAAAGCCATGCAACTTATTCAATGCGTCTCATTTACAATCTGACAACCGAAGCGACAACATGTTCGTCCAAACATTGTGCGAAAAATTCATTCGCGAGAAAAGAAATTTCAATGCGAATGGTCACCAAAAGAAGTACATGTTTAGCGTTACATGTCCTTTCACAGATGTCGAGGGACTGCGTTTTACGTCGATAACTAACAGTCCGTATGACTACTTGAACTACAAGCCAACGCTGGACCATGTGTTTCTCGATGAACCGACACTAGCTGCGTTTGAACGATATGTTGACTTGATGTTTTCTGTTGCCGATGAAAAGATTGATATGTGCTACTTCAAAATATTGAAAACATTAGTACCAGAACATTTCGCAACTCTTAACGAGCGCATAAAGAAGGGTAGATACATGCAGTCGAATCCCACGTTAAACTACAGACTGCCGATATGCATAATACCAGTGTTGGAGTTGCATGGAATCGAGGAGTTCAGCAAAGTTTATTCTGTGAAATCGACTTGTCTTTCTTTGGAAAGGACTCAGATACGATTGAAGCTGAACACCTACTTTCGAGCAGTCATGACATTACTCGATTGTACGGAAAACGATATCGTGGAAATATTGGTGAAAAAAGGAGTGCTACCGAGTAAAAACTTTCAGCTTGTCAGTACACAGAAAGAGCTCACAATAGGTCTGAAAATTGTGAGAAGCTGTGGTGAAATATACGAAGCGTTGCAAACTGGCATCGAAATGAGAGAGATGAATGCTAACGTATACTCACTGCAACCAAAATATGGATATCCAAATACAAATTTGTGTCAGGCGTTAGAGGTTTTGTTTGTGATGCATCCTTTGTACCGCAAGCACATCAACAGTCTTCACATTGAAACGGAGCTGATCGATGGGGGAAAAGGTAGACTAGTCAATGCTATTCCTAATCGTAAACGCAAATTTGCTGAACATTCAAAGGATCAGTCCAGTCTCCCCAAAAAGATGCTTTGCAAAACACAAGAACAAACATGGAATGACTTGCCTTGTTCTGATAAGAAGGCGTGTTCGGAGCAAAACGAGATAATCAGTATGCCGGTCGATTTGGCAGTCGTGAAAGAAGAAATCGTGGAAACGTTCACCCCAGAACAAGAGGTACAAGAAAACCCGATGCCCGTAAGCGATATGTTGCCCGAAGAAGACCCATGTAAAGTTTACTTCATCAATCAGTGTCAAAACGAAGAACACGAAGATATGCTCTCTCAAGCGGTTAGAACATGCATTCCCAACATTCACATCCCACCGAACTTTGTCGCATTTTGTGTGTCGAAGGAATTGCTGACAAACGGCCTCGTTTTGTACATTCCTGCAGATTTTGTGTTGTAGTCTGTTGTGTGCAAATTTTTTGTTATATAGCTATTACATGTGTTTTGTTAGATGAATGAAATAAAAACCAGCTATGTTGCGCTTCATACTATTTGTCTTGTTTGTGTCTCTATGTAGCTGTAACGATAACTGCTTCAAGAAATCGCCAGAGCGCGATCTGGGTATATACAATGGTGCATTCTCGATCGTTTCCTATGATGATGCGCTAGACAAGTTACGCAAAATTGTATATATTCCTGAGAGAATGTACACAACGCAATATGATATTCTCGAGGCCATACGAAAAGTCATAAATCAAAATTTGGGCGTGAAAGACAATTATTTGACCATTGATAATCACAGGGACAGGTTTTGTTTCCAAATCAAAGGCAAACTCTTTTTTATTTTGACCCCGAATATAGGTAGGATGCTAGCTACTGATTCTCTATGGCGATTCTTGGTACCAGACAATACATCTAATCATGTTGCAGACATCGAAAAACGCAGTAGCGATAATGATTTCGTTACATCGACAGTTTCAAACGAAATTGACACACACACAAACAGCGAAATGGAAAACACAACGCTTGCTTATATCCCCAACAATGGTTCGACAACCACAAAGGTTAACAAAAAAAGCACGCAAGCAACACTGAGAGTTGCACACGAAAATACCACTAAAACATTAAGTAAAAAACATAACACATCAGTTGTCAATGCCCTTAGCGATGGTTCAACAACCACAAAGGTTGAAGAAAATAGCGATCTTGGCACATCGATAGTTGCAAACGAAACTAGCACACAACAAAACTACAGTAAAATCCATAACATAACGAGTGGTAATATCACAAATAATGGCTCAACAACCACAAAGGCTAACGAAAATAGCGAAACAGGATCTGTCCTTGTTATAATCGAAGTTGTGTTTTGCATTCTAGCCGTGTTTGCAATCGTTCTTGGACTTATAGGATTTGTGTATAACGTTATAAAAAAAACACAGGAACTAAAATAAATATAAAACACACTTATACAAACGGATCTTGTCATTCTTGATGTTCTAAGCCAACCATGCGGTCGTTTATCATTTTGTGTTTTTTCATTGTTGTCCGCGCAGACACAACAGTTCAAAGCGTTTCTTCAACAACCACATCGAGAGTTGCAAACAAAACTAGCACACAACAGAACTACAGTGAAATCGATAACATAACGAGTGGTAATATCACCACCAATGGCTCAACAACCACAAAGGCTAACGAACATGGCGAAAAAGGATCTGTCGACGTTGTGTTTTGCATTCTAGTCGTGTTTGCAATCGTTTTTGGAATAATAGGATTTATGTCGTACGTAATAAAAAGATCATAAGAACTAAAATAAATATAAAACACACTTAAACAAACGGATCTTGTCATTCTTGATGTTCTGAGCCAAGCATGCGGGCGTTTATCATTTTGTGTTTTTTCATTGTTGTCCGCGCAAACACAACAGTTCAAAGCGTTTCTTCTTACGGTTTACAAAACTGTTATTGCAATGTGTGTGATCCGACTAAAAGTATTGGTAAAATATATGATGGATCTTGCTACTTTATCAGTATTGAGCAACAGTTCAAAGTTGGAAACCAGTTTTCAACGCACGTCAATGTACGTAAAACTGTAAACAGTACCGACTATAATGCATACGATGTGGTCATTTTTGGACATAAAAACATTCATCTAAAAACGGTTTTCACTCAAGTAAGCAACGAATTTATTTTGAACAACATTCAAGGTTCTATCAAGATAGCGCTGTTCAACAACAAAGATAGGCCTGCTCAATGCGTTCATTTGTTCAAACGAAAATATTTGGGCATTTCATGCGAAACGGCTAACGTAGCGCTGTTAAAAGCGGATCGAGGAGAGTTTGTGACTGTGTCACCTTTCAATCCGCGTGCGTACAAGACATGTTCATTTGACGAAAACGCAGCAGCGTCGATCACATCTCTTAAAACTTGTTTCGTGGTGAATGAAGATGGCCAGTGCTTACCAGCAGTGCTGCAAACAGAAGAAGAGTTTCAAAACGCTTTTGACTATCTGATTAACAGAACGCACGACCCGAAGGTGAATGCAATATCTCAAAATTTGATGTTCAAAATTGACAGTCTGAACGAAACGCTCGAATTAAACGATTACGCGATAGTCTATTCGCGAGTGTCATATGATGAGAACAATACGTGCTTGTATATCGACGTGAATGAAAAATCTATTTCGTATGAAGATTGTACAACAAAACGAACTCTGTGTCAGATTAGAATTCCTGGTATGGGACTGGATTCACCGAGTGACGATGATTCCAAAATAAACAGCTTTTGGGTCTTATTTATTGCACTAACATTTGTGGTTGTTTCTTTGGTTATAGTTATAGTTATTGCGTATGTGTTGCAAGGATTTCAATCTAGACGTTTACAAACTACTACAACAGTTCAAATAACAAGCGCCTAACTCGAGTATAAAAACCATTCACGCAAAGTCAGTAGTTGTCATAACGTAAAAAAATGTTCAGCTGTGAGTTTGTGGCTGCGATGGTAGCAAATTACTTGGAATGCAAGCAGTTTGAGGACTCAAATGACACTCTTTGTGACATCGTCGAATGTGTGATTTTGCTTGTAAATAGCACTGTTACGATGCATGTTCTTACAAAAGATGAACTGACCATAGCTTGTTTTGATGAAGACTATTTCGCCGAATTGCTTGAACAAAAGCTGAACAACGTTTTGAGCTGGGATGTGTTTGTGACTGCATTTGTTTTGTTTGCGGCCGTCGTACGTGAAATATCGAATTACAACGCTGAAGGCTTCTACCACCTGAATAAACTACAGAACGTGTTCCGTAAATATAGACTTACTGACTGGGTTGCAAATCAACCTGGTAAATGGACATCGTTTATACAGTATTGTAAGCGAGTTTGTTGAATAAAAAGTAGAAAACAGAAAAATACGTTTTTGGTTGTTTTATTCATATGTTCAATCATCACATTCACGGTCGCTCTGTAAACTAAACGATACATTTGATTCCAACTCTACAAACAAATCGTTTTTATCAAAAATGTTTTTGATACCAATCATATCGATGATTTCCTTGCACATAGCACAGCCGTTGGATTTCAGTAAATCATATTTCTTTTCAGTCTCGCCATCTCGATCAGAAATACTGAAAAGCAGTTTCGTTTCATCTAGTGTATCCCGTATTATTAGATCGACATCGGCGTAATTATCGTCGTTGATTTCGACGTTTCCAACAACATCTTCAACAAGCATTAAGTACACGCTAAGATGAACTGTGATTCCAAAGCACGTTAGTTTAATTTCGTACTTAAACTCAGGTCTTGGCTCGAAATAACAATTTGACCAACCCGGTTGAAACGTTTCAGATCTATACGCATAGAACTTCTTAACTTTGGGCTTTTCCGTTGATGTGATGCTCAAATACTTCGATACTATTTCCCACAACTGTTTTGCATCAGCTTGTGACTTGATTTTCCTTTTCCTTTTTTCAATGCGATCATACTTCGACATTTGCGGACGAGCATAAGATGACCATCTGCGTCCAAAGTACATGTTTTGAAATGTAACACTTTCCGATATTAACTGACACTTAAATGGTTTGTGATCGAAATCGTTACAAAATGTGCATATATATTAGCGCTACGCAGAGTTAACTTCATTTGTTGATGTTTGCGACTATATTTCTTGGCATTTTGCTTATTCAATTAATCATCGAAGAACGAAACCCAGATTTTTGGGATCGCAAAAAGACTAAACTTGACAACAACAAGAAGCCATGATCGGTGTTACAATGCTTGCGATTATCTGTATTCAAGACTTACGATGGTGGTTTTCTGTTAGAAAAATACGAAAAGAATGCATACAGGTTTTGAAAGAACTTCGTGAACGCTTTCAAGCAAATAGTTGCTGTGATTGCAAAGACTGCAAAAAACGTATGGCTCAACTTCACCTGGAAAAAGAGCAAGCAGTGAAAGACTCGCGTACTTGTATAATTTGCTGCAATGAAGAGAAAACCTTTGCCGTAGCACCATGCATGCACCTTTTCTGCGTACACTGTTGCTGGCACATGCATATATACGGGAACAAATGCGCTGTTTGTAGATCTGAAATATTTGATTGGAAGCGGATTCATTGGACTGATTAGTGTTATGACTTTTAGTGCATGCTTGTGTGTGTATTTGTTTGAATAGTATCGTCAAATAAAATGTTGAGATGCATTTTATGTTTTGGTTGTTAGTTTGGTAGAGAAGATGCAAGTATATTGACGTTTTGGGTTTTATCTTGCTGCGTGAAGAAAACAAACACGCGTGTTTACTGTTTTTGCTCTTTATTTTCAACATACAACAAACAAAATACGACATTTAGTTCATAACATTTTCTTCTCTGCGCTTTCGGCTCAAACTACGACTGAACACTTTTGTAAAGCTTCTCTTTCTAGTTCTCGACCGCTTTTCATCGTTTTCGCTAGGTTCGTTGACAGACATTGGTTTTTGGTTTTCCTTAGACTCGTTTTCTCGTCTTAACAATTCGTTATCATACGCGGTTTTGTTGTGAAATGTAAGAAGTTGTGGAATGCGTTTAAGAAACATCACCACTTCTGTCATGCCTAGGTGCTCAGCGAGTTCGATCATGTTTACCAGACTAGAGATTGACTGCCAATCCGAGTAATCTAGCGTGAGACCGTTACATTGGTACTCAGACAGGTTCATGAGAATTTCAAACACGTTCATCAATTCTTGAACACTGTACTTCGGCTGAATCTTGACATGATTTGTCTTAACGTTAGTGAACATTTTCACAATTGCTGCTGGGTATGATCTTTGTTCTTTGCCCACATAAAATACAACCCTGTCTTTGCTTTGTTTAAGCGACTGAATGAGCTTTGAAGAGATTTCAATACCAATATCGTACTTCAGTTTAGTGAACAAGCGATTAGTGGCTTCGGTGTCAGTGACACGATTAATATCTTTAATGTTTATGGTTGACATGGTTGTTGGTTGTGTGCGGGTTTAGCGTTTCTATAGAAAAAACTATCCTTAAATAGATTTTTATCTCAATTTTCCAAACCGTAATTTGTGATTGCATAGACAGTTAAACATCCACAAAAAGTCGTGTTTTTTCTTAAGCTGGGCATCACCTCCTATAGTGTTGATCATGACAAGAAAAACATAAACGCCTAGAAGCGAATAAGGACATAGTGACGTGTTTCTCGAATGTTTGTATGTATCGTAAATAAACTTGATGTATGTGGAATTGTTAACCGTACTTTCGTCAAACAGAGAGAAAAAATTGTAAGCTTTAAGTCGGTTGTATCCACAAATAGGATCGCCAAATACTGAATCAAAATGGCTTGTAATTTCGCTAGTTGTCAATTTTTTGAACAACGACATGCGTTCATCGTCTTTGAACTCATTGAGAACCATTGTGACACACGTTTGAATTCCACACCCGAGTTTTGAGTTCATTTCTACTAGCTTGCTTTCGAATATTCGTATTGGTTCTTCATATTCTGTTATGTATTGAAAAATGCATAGCGAGCATTCGTGGTGATGTCTAGAGTACATGGGTGAAAGCAAGTAGGTGTTTTGTGCTAACTGTTCGTCTTCGTCAACAATCAAAACCTCGTCAATATCCATTGATAAGGCAACAAATGTTTACAGTTCATTGATACAATTTATTTACAACATATACAAAAAATGTAACACACACAAGTCAACATAATCATACAATATTGCAACAACGTAGTCATTCGTCATCATCGCTCAATTCTAGATCACTGAGTATAGTCTTTTCCTTTTTCGGTTTCTTTGCAGCTTTCGTTTCACCAGATTTGCGCATTCTTTTAACAGCCAGACCGTTCATAATTTCCTTTTCATCATCGTTTAGCGTATCTGAGATTTCTGTATCGGAGATGTCGATATCGGCATATTTGCGTTTTTCCTCAACATTGGAAGATTTTATTCGCTCTATTAGCGCAAACATGTTTTCGTCTTCCCCAGAACCGAGTATTTTGTTAATCACATCAATTGGAATTCGATCGAAAACGTTAGAGCTCACAGTCTTCACAACATCGTCCTGCAGGTTTTTTGTTTTCTTGATGCCCTTTATCAGATTCTGCGTTCTTACTTTGAGGCTTTTGTACTGCGCTAGTTTGGCATCAATCTGTTTTAGTTTCTCTGAAAGTTCTTTTATTTTCAAATAATCGTTAGGCGACAAGAAGACACCTGACTCGACTTCAGAAACCAAATTCCTTTTCACGCCGTGATTGAGTACAGTGTTCGCAAACTGCTGTATTCGTTCTCGGTTGTTCGTTTTTATAGCATAGCTCGAGGTCAACATTGCTTGTGCCATCGTAGAAAGTGATTGCGAGTGTGCTTATTTTGTTAACTGCAGCTATATATATACGCTTGAAAAATAATGCACGCCTTACTTGTTCATCATTGGCTTGAATAATCGAATGTAGTACGCCTCTTTGGCTTTACGCACGTGCTTGTCTCGCTCTGTCTCCAAAACGAATACAGTGTACCGTTCCTTAACATCGCACAAGTGTTTCCCACATTCTATCAAATGGTCAGTAGCTCGACACAAATGCTGCTCTGTTCGAATATGAGAGTTGTGTGTGTGAATGCGTTTTCTCAGATTAACGGTCTCGCCAATATACTCACCGCCGCAAGTGTTGCACTTCAGAACATATATAACATCTTTTGATTTACAAGTCAAGTTCTCTCCATCTTCCACCTTATACACAAAACCACATTTAAACTGAAAACTATTTCCACTCTTTATTTGAGAACATAGAGTGCAGCGCTCACCGTTACATGGTTTAACTTTGTAGTCCATCAACAACTCGAAATAGTGAAATTATGACTAAACATGTGTTTATGCGTTTTTTGTTACAAAAACATGAAGATGAGCTGGTGCTGTGAAATTGATTCTTTGTTCCTGCATAGCACAAGTAATGTCAAAACACGAACAGTTTTGCGAATTTAGCTGACTGATATGTAGAATTTTACTTATTGTTGTGAAACAAAACTCGATTGTCAAGTCGAATATGAACACGTTTTCGTCTCCAATATCGTCTAGTATGGTTTCAAAAATGCTTTCGAGCAGTTCTTGTTCATTGATCAAAACGCTGATGCATTTAAAAACGTGGATGGAAAATTCTTGAGTGTTACCAATGCTCTCGCGTTCAATGGTATACATGTTGTTATACGAAGTCATTGTGAGTTATGACAATAGCGGATACAAACGCTTTGATATATGTTAACTCTTTACAACAGTATCGTTATGCCGAGCTATGCTGTGTAGTACAATTATGAAGCAAATAGCAGCTATCACAAGCACAATGAATCCACCAACGCTAACAGCGACAGTTTCCCACAACGTTAGTTTTTTAAGTCCCGGTTCGTCATTCGATGCACTTTTACCAAACAATACCTCGCAAATTGTGAGTCCTTTTTTGCATTTTTCGAATGAAATTGTCTTTGATCGCATGTCGACAAACGTGCATTCGTGTTCACTGATTGCTTTTTTGTTGTACACAATGAAGTGTTCGCTTGTGACAGAACTGTCATCTATATTTTTTATTTGAAACTTTGCCTCACTCATATTGTGTGCCGTGTTCTGAGTAATGCTAACCAAATATGAAACTAACTTATCATCCAAATCGTAAACACTCGCAATACTTGAGTGCGAACAATTTGCATCAATCCGAAA
Organism: Dreissena polymorpha; assembly: GCF_020536995.1. Taxonomy (NCBI): domain Eukaryota; kingdom Metazoa; phylum Mollusca; class Bivalvia; order Myida; family Dreissenidae; genus Dreissena; species Dreissena polymorpha. The sequence goes on from NC_068364.1 coordinate 69,325,624, forward strand.
ACATTTGCCATTTTCCGCTTTCACAGCACCAATATCGCAGTATGTGAAATTAGCCAATTGTATTTGTGGTACGCGAATGAAATGACCATTTCTCGCTATAAGCACAGCATTCGTGCTCTCGGTACAATTCTCAATTTGATACGTATTTCTGAATAACGACATACAAATCTTATCAACAGTTGTGCCATCTTTGGTGCTGAAGACAGTAAGTCGATATGATGAAGCCTTTTTCGCGAGAATAACTTCGTTACTCACTTGTTTCACTATTTGACTTAGCATCGCACGTAAAGCATGATTACGTTCGTTGATAATCAAGAGTGTGTATTCACGAAACGGAGAAAAATGCGTATTAGAGGAAATCTTGAATGATGAATCCAAGTCGATGAAATAGCAACGATTGTTATGTACTTTGCCAATTGTAGTAGAACGATTACATGCTATGCAGTAACAATTTTGCAATCCATACGTAGATACTTCTGCAACGGTCTGCTTGTTGTGCTTAATTCCCATTTTATGCTTGTTGATAGCATCTTGCATATTTTGAAATTGTTGGTTAACGATGTTATCGTTTTTAACTGGCAGACTAACGTTGAGTTTTGGCTTGTTAAGAGCATTTTGAATTTTGTGAGAAGTTTGGTTAACAACAGTATTTTTTTTAACTGGCGAACTTATTTTGTTTTTTGGCTTGTTGGTAGAAGTTTGAATATCGTAAAATGTTTGGCTAACGAAAGTATTGGCATTTTGAATATCGTGAATTTTTTGGCTTACGATAGGGTCAACGATAGGTTTGTTTGTTACTGACAGTACTTTAGTGTTTTTGAAAAAAAAGTCAGAAAAATCGATAATTGGAACATTTTCAGCGCTTTGCTTTTCATCCAAATTATCGTCAGAGTAATCCTCATCAAAGTTATCCTCGTCAGAGTAATTCTCGTCAGATTGATCATAGTCAAAGTCGAACTTATCATCGATTTTTAAGCGGATCTCACTCATTTCTTGCTCTATTTGTGTAATTGTGTCTCGCAATTCTTTGGACTTAGAAGGGATTATTTCCAAACCTAGATCATATTCTTTGATATACTTGGCGACTGACAAATCATTCATTTTTCTCTTCAATAACGCATTTTTGATTCGTGTTAACGCATGATCCTGTTTCTCGGGACTAGCACCTTCTAAATTCACATCGCACCATGTTCCGAACGTTGTACACAGTTCAATATTAAATCTGATGAAGGCATGACCGTGCATCCCATTTGCACAAATTTCACTTCCATCATATGTCAATGAAAAATTGTACGGAAACAAAGGTATCCAAGCGTGTGTGTAAATTTCAGTAAACACAGATTCTACAAACTCACTGATAGAGTACGTTTTCGGCTCAATTTGCAATCTAACTAAAAGACTTGGTAAGTCGTAAGTGATAAACATTGATCCCGCTACAAAACCATCAACTACACTGTATACCGGTTTTGAAAACGCTTTTTTCTTGTTCGGACATCTAGATAGACCTATGGATTTGCATTGTTGCTCATGACCTTCTAAACTAAACTCTGGGTTTTTCATCCATTTGTTGAAAAATTGTAAATTTTCTTTGACATCGTCGTATAATGACAAATACTCATAGGTTACGTTTATCAACACATAAAATAAACCATTCGTAACGTCAATCGGTGTGTCCTGTACATGCTTGAAACAAGACGGTTCATAAAAATTTGGTTTAGGACGTCCTAACGCATTTGTATGTAAAACTAAGGGAAAAAACAGGGCAACTATATGCACAAACATATACATGACGAGTTTTTGATGCATTGTCATTTTGGAAAGTTCCTATATAAGTATTTTCAAACAACAAATTGAAGTTATTTGTCTTTCAGTCATTCACATGGATTACACCACAAATAGCATTCCTATGTGTCTGTGGACAGATTTCCAGCATGTAGAAATAAATACAAGAGAACATTTTGCACATCAATTCGAAACGTACGCAAAACTCAAAGCTTCTCTACAACCAACGAAGTTGATAATGTGTCTATTTGATGAAATTGTTGAATTCGTTTGCAGCAAAACAAACATAAGCAAAATCAAGATTCAACATGCGCTGATGGACTCTTGTACTTCAAGAAAAACCTTTTCAATTTGGTCGTTTCTGATCAAAGATGTGACAAAAGAAACCTTGAACGTTCTTGCTACGAAAGCGAACCGGTGCAGATTCGATTTATTGTATGGTTTCATTCATGCCGAAAACTGGATATGTGGTGCAATTGATTTTCGAGGTGCTGAAAAGTCAAAAGATATTGCCAAAGATATTCTTGAAACAGAGCACGTTTTTGAAATGTTTAGCGCGAATGCGATGACAAAATTTACCCATCAAATTGTGTCACATCGTGATTGTTGAATAAAATGTATTGTATTATAGCTTGTGTTTTTGTGTTTATTTTTTGATACTTCTCGAAAAACAAACAATACGCAAAATCGTTTTAGGGTTTTTTATTGACACATACATGCACAATCGAACACAAAAGAACAAACATGCCATAACTGTCAATGCCTGAGTCTTACATCTTCTTTGTTCATTTTCAATATCCATGTTATGATTGCTTATATTCAAATGTTTTGAGTCGTAGCGTTATCGAAAATACACCTAAACTTCCTATACAAATACATGGATGTTGCCTCTCATATTCATCCATGTATTGAACGAATGCCTCATAGTCAGAAAAATAAATATACTCGGTCTCTTCATCCCATAGACGTTCAACCTGATTTTGTTTTTCATCATCGATGCCACTGATTTCGTCCGCAAAACAATTGTCGAATTCTTCTTTATATTTTTCCTCCAAAAAACTTTCGTAAGATTGCAAAAACTGATCTTCTATCATATCATCGATATCACGGCTTCTGCAAACCCAACACATTTTTCTATCATGTATCTCTGCATCTTGATCATTGGAACCCTTTTGAAATATGTGATTATCATCGTCGATTTCGCCCCGGTAATATTTTTGCTTTTGATAAAACTGTTCGTAAGATTCGAAAACCTGTTCTTCCAGTATATCGCCAGCATCATTAGTTCTGCAAACCCAACACATTTTTCTATCATGTTTCTTTACATCTTGATCATTGGAACCTTTTTGAGGTATGTAATTATCATCGTCGATTCTGTCCTGGTAATATGTTTGCTTTTGATCTCGTTTTGCATTGCGTATTTTTGTTCTTCGTTTCTTTTTCAGCCTGTTTTCAGCCTTTTTACGCTGCTTTTCAGTTTGTTTTTGATAAGATTTGTAGCGGGTACGAGTACAAGTCTTGTCAATTTTCGCCATTAGCAGCTCATCCAAATCACTATAATTATCGTATTCGTCATACTTTTGGTCATCTTTTGTTTGAAGACTTTCTACCGATTTATTTGAATATTTTTGGTTATCATCGCTAGAATGAACATCTTGATCGCTTTCTGTTTCCACAATTCCATAATTATCTCTTTCATATTGCTTTTCAAACTCGATTTCCAAGTACCTATCGCATAACTCATAGTCAAGAAATTCAAATTCAAAAGGACAAGCACGACCAAACCGTCGATGACTGAGTCTCACTATTTCTTCTTTGTTCATGTTCCAATCGAACACAAAAGGACAAGCGGGGCACAGCTGTCGATGCCTAACTCTCACATCTACTTTGTCCATGTTCCAAATGGAAATGTGCGCATTGCAAAACACGCATCTAACGCAATTAAAAATAGTGTCGGAGAAATTCTCTCTCGTGTCGGAGATGACACAAGGGTCGTAGATGAACCCTTGGCTAGCCAGGTCTTCCTTTGACACGCTGCGTTTGGATGGCCTGTCTTCAAAGGTTTGAAGTCTCTGGTCCATATTTTGATAGCGACTGAAGGCTCGTGGTTCAGATTTTCTAAGCCTCGCAAAACGACTGTACACAGACATGTTTGCAAACAAACGTTCTTAGACTTACTAACGTATTCATCTCCTATTTATACCATTTTTTTGTAATGACTTATGCGATACAACTCTCGTAGTACAATTAGTGTTTGACATTGTATATTGAAAACAAAATTAGCCCGGCAAAATTAGCGGGGGGGTCTTTTTTAAAACCCCACCCCCTTATTAAACCGTCAGAACATTTTCCGGGCATATCATATAGCGCCGCATCCCGCACCAAAAATGCACACAAGAAAAAAGTGGCTGTGGTGCTAGAGACGTCAGCGTAGTACTATGTATACAAAGGGTTGAAATGAAGGGTTTACTCGCATACTTCGGTGATGCCGATCTAAGTACGTTCCTATCGCTGAACTTCTGAAGACATGGGCATCGTGTGCAGCTCCCGGCCATGCTGCATTGATGCTGGTGATAAGACCTTAAATATAGCAGAAACCAACACATGTGCTAGTGTTTCTCGGCCGTTTAAGATCAATAATTTGAACATCGCCAGCTATAAATAGGACAGCATATTCTGGGGAAAAGATTAAATAATAGTTTTAAAACGTTATTTTTTTATCCGTTATATCCAATCTTTTATAATAATATGATTATAAATCAATCAAACAACTATGTATTTTTGTATTGTACTTTACATTTGTCGTGATATGTGTAAAAAAATTGCGAATGAAAACGTGTATCATTAACCTTTCATGCAATCATGAGTGTAAAGAAAACGAATTATTTCGAAACTGGCATTTGTAAACGTAAAAGCGAGCATGGTATGTAAACAGCATAGAAGATATTGAAGTCAATGAAAATCGCTCTAATGTGTGATAACTATTTTTGTATATTTGTTAAATTTATTCATTTATCAGTTAAAACGTCGATCGTAGCATGGGTTGGAGATTAAATACAGCAACAAGAGGATTTTTTTTTATAAAAATGAACGGTGTAAATCGAATAGCATTGCCCACTTAAAAAACATGTGTCAACGATGTCACGTTATTAGGGAAAGTAATCACAGACTTTGTGGACGGGCATCAAATTCTATTTATAGATGTGTTGAACAAAATTGTCCCAGATTCTTACCTCGGCTGTCACATGTCACTTGCACATTGATGCTATGGAAGTTTTTCCGGTTAACATAGTCTCTCTCAGCAGGGGAGCCTGGAGACAGTATGCGGACATGTGTGCCATCAATGCACCCTATAACGCAGGAAAAACCATGCATATTGTAAAATGCGTTTTGTTCCCTGCGTACAACTTCAGCTGTCGTTGGAAATGTGATAAACCGATTTTTGAGGGAACACAACTGGCTGACAATCGACTTTACCACTCTGGAAACAGTACCTTTATCGACGCAGAAAGTGTCCCCCACGGTCTGCATAAAATTGCCGGACGCCAGGTACCGTAATGTAATTAAAACCTGTAGTTTTACAGAAAGTGCGTTTAAACGCTGTGTCGATCTTTCGATGTTTCCGCCTATTAAGTCACAAATTCTATCAATATTTTCATTTGAAAATCTATAACGACTGCGCATTTCTTCATCATTTAAATCAACATTCAAAGAATGTTGTCGATTCTTGCGTGCATTCCGGTACAGATAAAATTCGGCCATTTTGTTTGTTTACATGGATAAATTTTAACCAACCTTTAGACCAGGGTTAAATTTATCCAGACAAAACGCTGGATAAATTTAACCAAAATGATGCAACAACACTTACCAAAAAAAAATAACCCTGGGTTAAATTTATCCGACATTTATCCCAGGGTTAAAATTTACCCAGGTTTCGAACAACTGGGTCCAGTAACCAACAAGTTACCGACTTTTAACAGCCGGTATGTGGTTTACCGCCGGTTTAACTGTTTATACAATCGGGTGCTGTTGTACATGTATGTTAACTGGTTATAACTCCAAATACCTTGCATTGACCACCTGATACCTGTTAACTGGTTATAACTCCCAATACCTTGCATTGACCACCTGATACCTGTTAACTGGTTAAAACCCCAATGCCTTGCATTGACCACCCGATACCTGTTAACTGTTTATAACTCCCAATACCTTGCACTGACCACTGTTAACTGGTTATAACCCCCAATACCTTGCACTGACCACCTGATACATGTTAACAGGTTATAACTACCAATGTCTTGCATTGACCACCTGATACCTGTTAACAGGTTATAATTCCCAATGCCTTGCATTGGCCACCTGATACCTGTTATCTTGTTATAATCCCCAATACATTGCATTGACCACCCGATACCCGTTAATCGGTCATAATCTAAGATACTTTCCACTTAACACCCGCTAAATTATACTCCATTTTTAAATATTTATATTTTTGCGTTGTCCTGGTGATTGTGGTAAAGGTTATAATTATTTTGTAAGAAAACTAATTGTATGAAATAATATTTTATTAGCATACTTTTGGACATCGATTTTAAAATTGTTATGGCATTTGCTGTTGCATACTCACAGTTAGTGAATTATATGGTTTAATGTTACTACTTAAAGGATTGTTTACATTAAAAAAAAAGACAGCGAGGGTTTGGTTTTGTTTCTCTGGGAAACAGGCTATAGAAAATTTAATGTCAAAGTATATTCAATTCAACAAAAAGCTCATGCATTTTTCCGTTGAAGTGTTTTCCGGAATAGAACACGTCCTAATATCCGTGTTTGACAAGCTGGATTTGGCTATTTGCCCGATGACCTCTGTTGTCCTGAAGAGTTCTGCAAATCGTTGATACGTACATGGTAGATGCCTTTGAAAACTATCAACACAACCACTTCACCTTACCTCCTGTGACTTTGACATTGACCTACTAGACTTATTCAAATTGGGCCAATGCTTACTGCCAAGGCTCCCTCCAGGGGGTATTTGCGTTTACTTAAAGCAGCATCTTGTATCGATCTACATTACCAATTTTTAGTATGTGTATCATTCTATATGACAAAGAAACACCAATACAAAAACTGATAATACGCTTTTCATTCAGAAAAATATTATCTGCGCGTACTAGGTGATGATCCTCGCAAAGACATTGCAGGCATCCGTGTCCAGTTTCCAAGTATTGCAGCAGTCATCAATATTCCACCGTTCTCTGCTGAACTGAATATGTAAGTTGCCTCCCCTGGTCTCCATCTGTGGACACATTATGATGTAAGCATTGCGACACCGGGTCTTCAACCGTAGACTAGTTATGATGTAAGCATTGCTTCCCCTGGTCTTCAACCGCTGACAAGTTATGATGTAAGTATTTGCTCGCCTGGTCCCCAGCTGTGGACTTATGACCCCTATTGATCAAGTGAACAAAGGGCAAGCATTTAATATTACAAACTCTTCTAACATCCTTTGTATGTGCATGGGAGTATGTTTATATGAATTCGGATTACTATTTGCCATGACAAGAATACACTTCGTATTGCTCCTCCTTCCTAATTGAAAATTCAAGATCACAGTTAATCGTAAAAGTTGAATGCTCATACCCTCATTTAAATTTGTAATGAATATTTATGTCAATTTTGATGTTCAGTTATAATTGAGTTCTTCCCTTTTTCACGAGGCAACCTTTCCCAACAAAATGGTACATTGTTTACGAAAATCAACCGCCATTTAGGCACTTAATGGCTTAAAAATGTTAATGAAGGTGATCTTCCTGTGTCAAGAGATACCTGCCTTGTATATGTATATTATATCAGAAATTAGTTTTTGGTCAAAATTTTGAAAAATGTTGTTTTATGACATGTTGATAGTGTTTAAGTGACTTGGCCACGCGCCCAACACCTGTGGCTACCACTAATGACAATTTGTACCCTAACATCGGTTGACTTGAAAATGCGTTGTAAAATGTTGAATTGTGATTCGTCAACTTGTATTCTGTACAATTGTATAGTGTACACTTGTTAGATGCTGACTTGTAGCAGATTACTCAAACCGATTGTACAACTTAGAAAATATTGAACATGCTAATGTAGTTTGTCATTAAAGGGGTCGTTTAACGTTTTGGTAAATTGACAAAATTTAAAAAAAAGTTGTTTCAGAATCGCAAATTTTCGTTTTACTTAGGATATTTTTGAGGAAATATTAATACTGACCATTTACCATGCTCTTAAATATCCATTATATGCATCTTTTCACGATTTGAAAATCCGAACATTATAAAGCGTCGTGCGACGCGAAACGATTGAATAATTTGGAAAGATCTGTTGTTGTAGTTATATTTTGGGAAACTACGAGGATTGCTTATATAGGTAAACAATACATCCGCTCTAAGCTTGAGCATGGACGGTCGAGTGGTCTGGGCGGGAGACTTTTTACTCCGGAACTCCAGGTGTCAGTGGTTCGAGCCCTGTTGAGGGTTACTTTTTTCCTTTTTTAAATTGTATTCTTGTTGTTTTTACTGGAGATTTTTAGGTCAAATGTTTTCATTTATCAATAAAAAGCATTTAATGACATGCTTCAATACATGCCCAAATCTGTTAAACGGCCCCTTTAACTTACTTTCAGATGGATCTATTATCTTTTAATTATTATTACGACTACAATATTAGGTATATGACGATGAAGACTTTATATATGCACTATCTTCATTTTCAGATATGTAGTTTAAGAAGTTACATGTTTGTTTTAAAACATTTAAACATTTTGTAGAATCGGAACATACAACATTTTACACTTTACAATTGTACAAAACAGATATTTAAATGTTACATTCTAAAAATTCTCTGTTAAACAAATGAGCTGAATATTCAACACGTGCAACATTTCTGGTGATGAATAATATTGGCGGTCTTTCCCTTCCATACATACCGCGTCGATTTGTCGACTATTTCATTATTCAACGCTCTAACTGTTCTGCTTGTGAATAAAGAGGATTGTAAGGATTGTCCCACATTCAGAAATCGGATACCACGATCAATTATGTTTGAGTGGTACGTCGGGTAATATTATAGGGCGGTTGGCGAATCTAACTCCACGAGTATTGGACAAACTTGCATGCGTTATAAACATAATTGAAGTATTAAACCTATCATAACCGGGTTTTATTTGGATTAAATTCGATCAAATTATAAAGCGATAATAATATTTTATTTGTTTGTAACACAAATACAATATAAATGTAACAACTAACAAATCAAAAGTCAAAATTAATGGACATCCATGCGTTATAAATTAATTAACCGTTGGCTAAAACCCTCACTCGAGTGCAGTAACATTCCACCCTTACTTTACTTATTTCAAAATTCCTGATCAGAAAACATGGCAAATGCGCATCTTCACGTTGATTGATTACTAATAAACACCGAGTGATAAGCATTATGCTTGACGGTTACAGATTTGTAGTGAGTATATACTCATCGATTTTATAACATGCGAAGTATTGGTAGTATGCATTTAACAGTATACAGAATCTTTATTAAGACAGGATATTATAAAAACGGATTGAACCATTGATGAATGGAGTCGATATATCCAGATTATATAGAGTTGTTAAATCATTAATGTTTTAATATACTAGTATGTCAATTAATTATTGATGCATGGATGTAAAACTATTGTAATACATGTAGAATCGATTACAGGTTAAAATCAGACAAGGTGATCGAATATATTGAACGTGTGATGTGAACGTGTGATGTGCGTGGCTGTCCCTCAAGGATAACTACGAGAGAAGGAATCCTCGTCCAAAGCAACGGAAAAAAATCGCATGAGGTAAATCAATTTGAAGTAGCCTCCGACAGGGTGATGCAGAAGATACGGAAACGATGCAGCGGAGAAACTACACCAGTTCCAACAATCTACAAGGAAGAGGTAACTGCGCTTCGCTTTGAACCCTAGATTGGAGACACCGTTTCGCTCGGCGTGAGTTTACCGACATACGGAGGGTGATAGGCACAGTTGTACCGCCAAAGAAGTACAACCAGACCCCCACTCCCCCAAAACGGACACAATATCAACCTTTAGATAGAGTGGACAAAGACATCGATAAGTCAGCGAGTCCTTCTCTTAGATTAGGGAGACTACCAGATATGTATTGTATTCACCACAGACTCGAATTAACAGAATCTGTGTGCGGCGAACACTGTATATTGTGACGGAACATTGTACACCTGCTCTGACCTATTCTACCAGTACTAAACCTGGCATACGTTCGTCGACGGCCACATGTACCCTGTCATGTTTGCCTTACTACCAGGGAAGCTAAAGGCAGTATAGTGGGCGTTGCTCAAAGATCTGGTGAGAGAGTGCGCGCAGCTAGGCATTATGTTTCAACCAGACGTATTATGCATGTACCACAAGACAGAACCCAGTTGTTTCACAATAGCGTTTTTGTTTAGTTTAATAGGTTTTTGTCCCAATCAATAGAAACGATCATATATCAAATAATTTCGTATCAAATAATGTACATTTGTTTTTGTCATTTAATTTATTTTTCCTTGCTATATCTATATTTTAAGATCATACATATTTTTCCTTAGATTTTTTACATAGTGAGTATTTTCATCTATAAATCCAATCAATACAATTGTAACTTCAATTTTACTAGGTTAGGCTACCCCCATTTACCGTAATAACTCTTATTTTTCGGACACTCAAAAATTATATTTGTCGGAAAATTAAGAAAATCTAAAATATTTCCAAAATACAATTGCCGAAAATTAAACGAAACACTAAGAAAATACATACATGTGATGTCGCTATATACCCGTGCATAACGTTATCAATGATGGCGTGTGCTTGTATATACCACACCGTTTTTAACCCATTTATGCTTAATGGACTCTCCTATCTTTCTAAGTTGGATCAATTTATTTCCAAAATTAGGGATGTCTAGCATATTTATTTCTATATTTAGAACAATTCTTACAGAAATTCCTTTAAGCAAACAGCGTAGACCCAGATGAGACGCCGCATCATGCGGCGTCTCCTCTGGGTTTATGCTGTTTGCAATGTCCTTTTTCAGGACGCTAGGCATGAATGGGTCCAGTGACTTCTCACATTCATCTGTCAGATTGTATAGCCGTTATCAGGATGTAAAACACGTGTGTAATGTGTTTACGGATTAACGCAAATTGGTTGATACCTGATAAAACACAACTGTCTGAAAAGTAATTAAATGATAGAGAGAAATGTAAGGGTCCGAAAAATTGGAGGCAAAACAATATATAGGCTTGGAAAGAGGGTTCCATGACTAAGATAGATATTGGAGCGTCCATCAACAACCTAGTGGTTCTCAGGTGGCAGATAGGGGCGACCTTTAGATATAGGAGCTAGGTGTTAGATAAGCTGAGCTTGCCCGAATAAACACATACAATGTAGTTCTGAACCAGCCTGTGGTGTAAATTTCAAAAAGGAAGAGAACCCCATTATCAACATCATGCACTGGAATAAAGAAGGAGTAGGACACAAGAAAACAGAGTTAGAGAATGTTTTGCATGTACACAGCATCAATATCTGCTGCAAACAAAAAAAAACACTTGCGAGAGGAAAAAGCGGGTTTAATGCATGTGCGTAAAGTGTCGTCCCATATTAGCCTGTGGAGTCTGCGCAAGTAAATCAGGGACGACACTTTCCGCTTTTATGATATATTTCGTTGACGGATTTTCTCTTCTTAGCGAAAATCCAATTTAGGCGGAAAGTGTCGTGCCTGATTAGCCTGTGTGGACTTCGCTTGAATGAGAATGCTACTTAGATTAAGTGAAAACGTGTCTTCGTTTGCGAATTTTAAACTTTATGATTTCTGTAAAAAAAAAAAGAATGGTAGCAAGTCGACTTAAAATGAACGGTTCTGGTTCGAAATAGTGTACATGTATGCCTATTCTTCATTATGATTTAATTATACGAAAGGCGGCTTTACAGAAACGGGCATAACTGGCGCAAATGTAAAGAATGTGTTCATTTGTATCGATACGTGTTTGTTGTGTACTTTAAAACAGGTAAAAGCGGTCAAAAAGAAAAATACATTTATTACTTATTTATCGATACAGAATAAAATATCTTTAAAAATAATTCATGAGATATGTGAGTCGCAAAAATGCATTGAAATTTCGTAAAAGAAATAATATCGTTTAAAATGTGGACTCATTCTTTCTATTAGGAGACTCATAGATTTGAAAGTTATCGAGTCCCATTACTCAGATGCAAAAAATGTAAAAAAAAAAATCACTGCCTCTGTATATTCAGGGGTTTTTCTGCCTTTTTGGGGAAAAGGAGTCTGACCAAATTGTGAATTTTTTATCAACAAAATTGGCCATTTTGGGATTTTTTGCTTCGATGAAACAGCTCATTTGGTAAAAAATTGTGAATTTATCATGCTTAAATAATTCAGTGGTTAAACAAATAAATTTGTTTTTATTCGTTATTTTGTCTTCTTTATATAAACAGATGCAATATTGGGCATGTTCAACGTTTATTCAAGTACTGCAGTATTGTTTTTCAGTTACAGTTACTCTCTGAGATAAGAACTGTACAGTCAAAACCTTAAAGCAGATATTTTTGACCAAAACAAACACTGGTTAGTCACACCAGTTATAAGACACTTAATTCTTAAAAAAAATATATATTTATTTTTTTTTGGAAATTGGGATTTTTTTTATAATTTCGGTTTGGGATCGGGTCCGTTTGCTTTGGGAGTGCCTCCGTTTTCTGGAGGCGCAGACAGTGCTGAAAAACCCCTGATATTTTCTTTACTGTTTGGACTCGAACATTCAAAATGTACGTTAATATGGCGAGCATATTACTAGTAGAGTATTCACATTCTAATAAAAAGAAGGTACAACATGTTTTATCTGCTAAACTGCCTACATATCATTATGTTCACAAGGTGACCAAACAAAATCACCAAAGCGTTTCGATGATGTGAATAACATCTTCTGTCACTGTGATTATAATCATGTTTACTAAAAATGTCATCTCCTTTCAAGTGTGTAAGCCATTTATATCCGTGATCTTTCATGAACGACAGTATTTTGCCTCTGTGTTGATCCGTTTCTATGGTGAAGACATCAATGTCAATTTGGTTCCAGTCAATGGACTCCAGGATGTACAATTCCGCCCCTTCAACATCCAATGAGAAGTAATCCACCTTTTTAGTGCCAATCACGTTCAAAACATCCAAGAGGCTGTAACATTGAACGGTTACGAGTTTGTTGTAAGTTTTGTCATTGTAGTTTCTTTCGTTGTTTATTCTGTTCCTGTGCTGTGCAGTTATGACAGCATCTGCACTGGAAAGCGTTCCGGCGAGCGTAAATGTCAAGGACGTATTCGTATATCCTAGGCAACAGTTAATTGCATAACAATTTCTGTTCACAGAAGCTATGGAAGAAAACATGTGGGGATTGGCTTCAATTAATAGTCCTGTCCAGTTGTTCTTCATTTCAAGGAGTAATGTGTTCGATAGAGACTGTCCGTCATACGCTCCGATTTCAACAAAAAACCCGTTTCTTTTCGACCCAAAGAGGTTGTTAAGGTACTTATCTTGCCCATACTGCGAAAATGAATCCTTGTTACGAAGATCTGGGTGCAAATTATAACTGCCGTTTCCATGAAACAGAACCTTCTGAATGCGATCGCTCAATGTTCCTGTGTAATCGCTTACTGTCCCTGCGTGATCCCTCACTGTCACTGTGGATTTTGATGTTTCGTCTGAAGATAACTTCTCATCTACCTGCCAGCCGAGTGGGTCCGAATTCCGTATTGGGTTTGTTGAGCTATACACACTGTCCGGTTTAATACGCAACGCCATCGTCACGAAGTAACAGAGAATTGCACAAGTACAGAATCCCACAATAAACGGCTTCAAGTCGGTGCGCAACGTTTTCGCAAGCATTTTGAATGAACCAAGACGTTCAATGGCGTGTACTCCAGTCGGCAAGTGTAACACACTAACAATGAAATTTTATTTCGAGCAGAAATTCGATACTCTTCATACACAACCTCCGCGCAGAGATTTGAGTGGCTCCGGTATCAAATTGCATGCCGCATTTGTATTTATCCAATACCTCGTTAAAGTTGATACGAAGTGGCGTAAGACGGTTACTGAGTAAAGTTATAGGGCGGTTTACGAATCACACTCCAGAAGTATTGGACAAATTTGCATGCGTTATAAACATAATTTATGTTTCAAAAAGATCATAACAGGGCTTTATTTGTATAACTTCGATTGAAGTATACAACGATAATTATTTATTATTTGTTTGTCACACACATTCAATATTAATTAAAGAATTAAAAAATCAAAAGAAAACTGTTATTTTATTTATTTAAAGGGGCCTTTTCACATATTTGGGCATTTTTTTAACTTATTCATTAAATGCTTTATATTGATACATGTAAACATTGGATCGTAAAAGCTCCAGTAAAAAATCAAGAAAAAAAATAAAAAAGGGAAAAGAACATTGCCCGGAGCAGGTTTCGAACCAGTGACCCCTGGAGTCCTGCCAGAGTCCTGAAGTAAAAATGCTTTAGCCTACTGAGCTATTCCGCCGAGTACACATTCTTGACGTATTTTATACCTTATATAAACAATCTTCGTAGTTTCACAAAATTTAACGACAAAAACAGAACTCTCCAAATTATTCAATCGTTTCGCGTTGCAACGCTTTATAATTTTTGGTTTTAAAATCGTCATATTAGAGCATGGTTAATGTTCAGTATTACTGTTTCCTCACAAATATCATAACTAAAACGAAAACTTACGAATCTGAAACAACTTTTTTCAATTGTGTCAATTTACCAAAGCGTGAAAAGATCCCTTTAAATAACAGTCGAAAATCAAAAACATTCATTTATCAACATCCATGCGTTATAAATAAATTCACCGCTGGTAGTATAAAAGCCTCACTCGAGTGTAGTAACAAACCACCTTAACTTCACTTTTATCAAAATTCCTTGTAAAAAACATGGCAAATACGCAACTTTTCGTTCAATTGGTTACTAATAAACACGGAAGTTGAGCATTGTGCTTGACGGTTTCAGATTTGTAGTAAGTATATACGCATCGATTTTATAACGTGCAAAGTATTGGAAGTATGCCGTTAATGAAACTATTCAGAATCTTTATTCAAAGAAGAGATCAAAAGAACGGATTGAACTATTGATGAACGGGATCGAAATATCAAGATTAAGTATAGTTTTTCAATCATAAATATGTTTATTTACTAGTATATCAATAAATTATTATCCCAACGCTTTTCGAAAGGCGTGGGGATTATGTGTTTATATCCGCCGTCTGTCCGTCCGTCCGTCCTGGCCACTATCTCCTCCTACACTATTGGCGCTAGAACCTTAAAAATTACACACATGGTACCTATGAGCATATGTGCGACAGTGCACTATTTGGAATTTTGATCTGACTCCTGGGTCAAAAGTTATGGGGATTGGGGTGGGGTCGGGTGAGAGATTTTCACTCATTTTTAAGGTTATTTTACATTAACTTCTTCATTTCTACACCGATTTACTTCAAATTAATACTGAACATCTCTTATGACAAAACGGTCAATGCATGGCCCCATTACCAACCCTGGGGCGCCCCCGGATCAAACATGCGGCGCGGGGATACGCGTCGGCCTCTGCCGCGCCTTTTCTAGTTATGCATGGATGCATGGACTCGAGATAGTAAGATTAAATAGAGATAGTAAATCATAATTATCGTAATATGTGTCGTTTCGATTTCAGGTTATACGCAGACAAGGTGATCGAATATATTGGACGTGTGATGTGCGGAACTGTCCCTCAAGGGCAACTACGAGAGAAGGAATCTTCGTCCGAAACAACGGAAACCATACGCATGGAGGAAATCAATTTGCAGCAGCCTCCAACAGGGTGATGCAGAAGATACGGAAACGATGCAGAGAAGAAACTTTACCTGTTCCGACAATCTACAATGTAGAGGTACATGTAACTGCGCTTCGAACCTGTGATTGGAATGGAGACACCGCTTCGCTCGTCGTGTGTTTACCGACTTACGTTGGTGTAAGACACTAGATGTAAGACACAGTTTTACCGCCAAAAAGGTAAAAACAGACCCCCACTCGCCCAAAACAGACACGATATTTACCTTGAAGGAAAATTGACACAGACATCGACGTGTTAGTGATTCCGTCTGTTTGATGAGGGAGAAGACCAGCAGAGATTTATTGTATTCACCACAGGCCTAAATGTACAGAACATGTCAGCGGCGTGAACTGTATATGGTGACGAAACATTCTACACCTACCCTAACCTATTTTACCAGCTCTTGACCTGGCAAATGTTTTGACGACCACATGCACCCTGTCATTTTTGCAGTACTGCCAGTGAAGTC
Organism: Dreissena polymorpha; assembly: GCF_020536995.1. NCBI lineage: Eukaryota > Metazoa > Mollusca > Bivalvia > Myida > Dreissenidae > Dreissena > Dreissena polymorpha. The sequence goes on from NC_068364.1 coordinate 69,341,862, forward strand.
AGAGGCGGTATACAGGCGGTTGTTCGAAGCTCTGGTGAGAGATTGCGCGCAGCTAGGTTTTATGCTTCAACCAGACGTATTATTCATGGACCATGAGATATAGCCCAGTTGTTTCACAATATGTTTTTTATTTTGTTTAATTGCTTTTGTCCCAATCAATAGAAACGATTATTTAAAAATAATTCCGTTTCAAATAATAAACATTTTTTTAGGTTATTTAAGTTTTTTTCCTTGCAATATGTATATTTTAAGATCATCAGTATTACTGTTTAGAATATGTTTAAAGAATTTCGTTTTATAAATTCAATGTATACAATAATGTTTTTGCAGCTTCAATTTTACAGGATTAGGCTACCCCCATTTACCGTAAGAACTCTTATTTTTCGATAACTCAAAAGCATAAAGATTTTGTGTGTCGGAAAATTAAGAAACTCCAAAATATTTCCAAAATACAGTGTCCGAAAAGTAAGAGAAACACTGACAATATACCTAAATGCATCGGAATGTCTCTATATTCATGTGTATAACGTCAACAATAATATCGATTGCCTGTATATACCCCACCGTTTGGTATTAAGGAAATGTTTGAACTTAATTGGATATGATTTAATTGCATTTGACCTTGTATTAATTACCGAAAGATGTTCAACAAATGTACTTTGACCACAGTGTAATATAGACCCTTTCAGTTATTCGCATTAACTAGTGTAAGAGTTGTGTCCCTTAGCCGGATGTGACGTAATGAGATGATACAAAGTCCGCCAAAGAGAAAATTGTACAGTTTCGCTGATAATATCAACGTCTTATGCACTAAACCGTATATGCGTTAATTGCACAAATATTTAATTTTTTATTATATTGACGCCTATTAAAGCTATCGCTTTTAGCATATTTCATTTTAGTACATTGAAGCGTGAAAATACATTAAACATTCCGTTCAAAAACCCTGTGTCTCGCAAGACAAATTCCGCACTGTTACCACTAAACTTTAAACGTAAATATTTCAATAAAATGCCAAATATTGAAAAAGCGCCAAACGTTTTTATTTTAATGGTATTGATCATTGGCATATGATTTTAGCTCTTTTTTACCACTTGGGAACATGACCTTTACCATTTAAAATTGGAATTGAAGTGTCTATTCACCCCACTGGTTGGCAAAAAGAGGTGGAATTCATATAAGCGCATAAAGGGAAGGCTGACAAACTCATCGTTTGTAATGATAATAATGGAACATATCAAATACAATTTTACTAGTTATGTCTGAATAAAAAATTTGCATGCAAGGAATTGCATTTTTGAAATGATTATATTGTTGTTATCATATGTTTTTACTAATAATTTAACGAAGTCGGGAGTAGAACACAATGTAAGAGCTCGGTATTTGTATAAATCTCCATACTTGGCACTTCTTCGCGACCATTTTTTGTTAAAAAATTCTCATCAATTGAACTTATTTAAGAACAAATTAAATTTAACGAACGAAAACAGGTAATTATGAAAACAAACAACAATTAAATAGATCGATTTTATGTAAGCAACATATTGTACCTGATTTGAAACTGTATTTGTCTGAAAAACCGTACCTTGTTACACATAAAATAAATTCTCTTGAATAAAGTAATTGTTTGATTTCATTGTTCAAACCAATGTTGACACTCTTTGTTGCAGCATTTTTATCCCGGTGTTTTATTGCACCTTTGTTCATCACAACCCGATTATCACGTTATGATCGGAAACTGCCCAGGCAATTACAAAGAAAACAAGGTGTCATAAACCCAGGGTCCTATACTTCTTGGGTCCCTGCATAAACCACATGTTGCAGCCTAGTGTCTGGTATAATTAAATACAATTTATGACACCCCCATGTCATCCCCCCTTGGCATATTAAACAGTCATTTAAGCCAAATTTTAAAAGCAAAAATACTGAACATTTGCTTCAATAAAATATTTTAACATTAAAAAAATGAAGACATTATCGGAAATGGATTTACAGGAACAAGTGTATATATATTAGCCATTTTAATCATAATAATACAGTTTTTAACAACTATAAGTAAATTTAATATATTGTGCAATTTAACTGCTGCGCAAGTGAGGTATATAACGGGTACCGGCAAATGTAAACTCCGCAATTACATATATAGATTTAAGTACGTTATTTCAGTGTATGAAACACCATCATGAAAATAAGCAATCACAATAGGGTAAACAATACTTGCGTTAAATAAATTAAATATATAGATTCATTCATCATAAAATGCTAGATTTGTATCACTCCTTATCATTAGTAAAGAGATTGCAATATACATGCAAAGACAGTTCAATTTGCATAAAATGCAGAGTTCTTTTCCGTGTGTATGCTAACATTTATTAATATTGTTATCAATGTTACAAACGAAACGAAAATCCATTCAATGGATAAGAAAAATGATAAAATTTGACAATTGTTATGTATTCCGCTTTTTTAGGGATTTGTTTTACAATTGATTAAATGCGTCTCTTACACGTTCGATCGCTGATAAACAACAACAATATCCACACCACTTAAAATTGTGATCAAATAAATAAATGTTTCATTATTTTTAAACATCATTCATAAAAGTCTTACTATAAGAAAGAATGCGGCTTATTTAGTTGTTTTGTTTTGTGGGATTTTCAGTATTTATAGTCTTCCGATCACGTTCTCTGATGAACAATTCCGCTGCTGTATCAGCAGTATAAACCGAATATCAAAATTTCATTAGAAAATAATACATTATTAACAATTAGGTATGTATAAATCTTTTCGTGTATATGTTCAGTCCATTTACATCGTTGAAAAAACACATTTTCTATCAAGATTTCTGTTCTCGTTTTCAATTTATTAGTAAAAATGGGCATAACTCTAAAAATAATGATGACAGAGTTATGCACCTTGACTTACACACGTGTCTTATTGCCATAAAGAAGTAATTCAAGTTTGAGTTAATTATCTTTGATAGTGTTAAAGTTATTTGACTTAATACAAAACTTTAACGAACGGCGACGCCGACGCCGGGACGAGTAGTATAGCTCTCAGTTTTCTTCGAAAAGTAGAGCTAAAATTGAAGAGAACCCCAGTATCAACATCATGCACTGGAATACAAAAGGATTAGAAACAAGAAAACAGAGTAAGAGAATGTTTTGCATGTACACAGCATCAATATCTGCTGCACATAAAAAAACACATGTGAGAGGAGAAGCGATAGTAAAGAAAGGAAGAACGTTGAGATGAACCTGAAAAAAAAACCATGAGCGCAAGAGACAAAAAAGAATGAACTAGGCAGCGTAAACCCGCTGTAGCGTGAACTTTGTTAGATCGTGAAACACATCAGATAAAGCGGAAGTCGTAAGATTCTAACAGTACCCCGTGAATTCATCTGATCACTGGTCGTAAAAAGTGTCAGATCGGTGCACAATAACAATTTTTGGTACAATACAAGCCGAGTTCGCGAATAAAATAGCGTTATTATGATCTTGTAGTTATTTTCGGAGATATGTTTCTTTCGGACGTTGAACGTAAAGAAGTTGTTCACAACAAAAAAACTAACACAACAATAGTTATAACTCCATGTAAACAACATGAAATTTAAACGAATTTCTTGTGACATTTTATAAACTCGATGGTATATTTGTATTGCTTTGTAAATTCATCATTTACAGTGTAGCAGTATTTAAAGTAAGCATTATTAGCTAAATTAATGTACATTATTTATTAATATATTTTTGCACTTGAACAATGTTTACAAAACAATTTCAGTCGCAGAAATGAATGTTCACAAAACACAACCATCTTAATAATTATTAATTCAGCAAATTAACATTTACACTAAATACAGGAACATGAAAAAAGAATTAGAAATGTAACTTATAACACACCTGCATGTTACTAATATCATCATTTATTTGTGTTTTTACGAAGTTTATGAGTTCCTTTCCGAGCCAGAGGCTAGACTCACGAAATTTGGAACGAAATAAGAATTATAGCTGAAATGTTCCGTCTATTTCGTTGTTACTGAATATCTTTCAAATTTGGTTTAGTCTTTTGTTGTGGGGGAGAGGGGATCTGGAATACCAGGAGGAAACTTCACCTTGGTGGTATGGTGACCACCAACCAGACTCACATGCTGCCGGGACCAGGAGTCAAACCCTATTCGCTTAAATTAGAAGCGAGTATAACAACCACTGTAATAGCTGGACAGCCTTATCATTTATTCAGTCTGTCAATACCTTTATTAATATATTGCAATCCTTACGGATCTTTAACCAGTCCATGACGCTGTACAGACACCACCTCCACTATCATCATTCTTAATAATGAATGAAGTTATGGTTTTTCAAACCCTAATTAATTACAGCTGTCGGAGACATATGCTTCCCAAACAGGGCTTTGAACTAGTGACCCCAATTTCAATAGGAGTCATCTACTGTTTAAGGTCAATGCACATGTGAAGTATCAAGCCAATCAATCAATTCGTTGCCTATTTATTGATTTATTCCGATATCAGCTTATCTTCAGTCCGTTACTGACCTAGGGAAAAATACAGTTGAAATTGATCAGTTTGTCTTAAAATCCTCGCCGCCTAGTTATTTGTTTATACCGATTGGGGTGTGATTTAAGAATCACCCCAAGAGAGAAAAATGCTCAACCCCGTTTTTGGTGCAATTAAACTTTTCTTTTGTACATAGACCCAGCAAAGTTAATAACAATTTGTTAAATAATTTTGACTTTGAAATGGAGGAAACCGTCTGAATTGAGTAGAAATCCCAACACTGACCAAGTATTCAGAAAAAAACAGTTCATGAAAATGAAACGAGGAAGGCATAACCACCATCGGGATGATTACATTTCAGTCAAATGTTCTTGGATCTAAGCAACTCCATGAGCAATATACGATAGCATACCCTCATCAATTCTTATTGAGGTCATTCATTTGATCTCGTGATTATAACAAGCGAAAATGATCATATTATCATTTTGAGTCTCCAGTACAGTGTTACTTCTAGTAATTACTGGTACTTTGATCTAAACATGTCCATATTTTTTGCAAAACAGTTGGTTTAGCAATTTTAAGACAAATTTAATTTCATGGCACCACGATCATTTTTGTGGATTATAATGTTATGATTGGAGTACCTGTAAATAATTGGTGCCTGTGTATTTATGACTTGCACAATGATTTACCTTTGTGTTACACTTTTGAGATTTTCGGAATACATACTGACTACTTCTTTTTTTCATAAATTTAAGGCCAAGAAGTTTTATATAAATATTTTATGGAGTTCACTCATTATTCGAGCCCAAAGCACTTTCAGAAAGCAACAAGCATATTCGTTGAATTGATTTCCCTCACCAAAAAAAATTCATTATTGATAAGCGCAGAAGTAAAGGAAGGTTTGAGCTTTTTCTAAATACTTTATAGATACATCTTAAAAAATTATAAAGGGAAATAACTCTCATTTAAGACAGTTAATGTATATGATTCTTGTGCATGGCTGTTCTCCTGATTGATATTTAAACACCCATGAAGTTCCATGTGATTGATATCTAAACACCCATGAAGTTCCATGTGATTGATATCTAAACACCCATGAAGTTCCATGTGATTGATATCTAAACACCCATGAAGTTCCATGTGATTGATATCTAAACACCCATGAAGTTCTGTGTGATTGATATATAAATACCCATGAAGTTCCATGTGATTGATATCTAAACACCCATAAAGTTCCATGTGATTGACATCTAAACACCCATGAAGTTCCATGTGATTGATATCTAAACACCCACGAAGTTCCATTTGATTGATATCTAAACACCCATGAAGTTCCATGTGATTGATATCTCAACACCCACGAAGTTCCATGTTGAAATCTTGTATTGTATCTTAAATATATCTCTGGAAAATTGCATAATTCGTAAGAAACAAAGGGCAATAACTCTTATTTAAGGGGTAATATAATACAAGATAGGAAATGGAGATACAATGGTAAAGATAATTTCTAATATCTCGGCGTTGTTGTTAACTACATGGGTAGCTTCAAATTAAGTAAAAAAACATTAAGTTGGAAAATCCTATTAGAAAATGCATATTATACTGTTTAAATGTAAGTAGTGTCAGCTGAATCCGAAATTAATTTGGCAGGCGTTGAATTATTTTTTCTTTTTTTTTCTTTTTATGCTATGCATCTGAAAGGTAAATATTTTTAAATAAATCTTAATAAATCAAACGCACAAGTTAATATTTTTTTGATTTTGTTAAATTCAAAATTAACACATATAATGCTAAGGTATACGGTGAGTTAGGTAGATTTCCGTTGTATTCTAAAAGATGCGTAAAAATTAACATAACATAAAATAATATATGCTTTATTGCAATGCAAGGCCTACGCCGAAAATAGAATTGTTCAATAATCATCCAATTATGACAGAGAAATGTTAATTAATAATAAATTATAAACAACAAAACATTTAACACAAAGACATAAGCATAATGTCGCGGTTTTGGCGCGTTAACGTAACGTCGCGCCAATTTATGTAACGTTGTATTAACGTAACGTCATATCCTGTTATACTATGTTATTGTTTGTTGAATTAAAGGAACGAACCTGAACACAACGTCTTATATTTACATCGTCTTTATATTTTTGTGCCGTAATTATAACACTAGAAGTACGATGAATTTACACAAGTAAAGATCAAATAGAGGAGGTACTAAACGCACAATCGCTGTTTTGCTGGAGAAAATCGAAGAAAAGAAAGAGAATGGAACGCTGATAGAACTCAACACACTTCTAAAAAAATTGGAGACAAAAGTGTAAATGCTAGAGACACTTAACGAAAAAATCTTATCAAACACGGAAACTGAAGAAATTGAGGGACGATTGAACTTAACCGGTACGCAACACTTAACATCAAACAGCGTACCCTAACTCTAACCCTTAACACCTAACACATAACAACTAACGCAACACCTTATAATCCTTTTATCCTATATATTTCTTTAGTATCGGGGACTACCGCCCCCAAACCCCCGCTTTGTCGATGGTGGTAAACAACTGCGTACCGGTAAAGTTCAATCTAGCCGAAATTGAAGATCCAATTGTGGAAACAGACATTTACATGATGGATTAACTATCGCCGATCGCGATCAACGGGATACGAGCATAGGGAGTCAGGAGCCGACAGTTCATCCCATGGATACGCAGCGTGGTCGAGGTGATACGGTTGTAAGAGTTCAACAGACGACATTTAATCCCTTAACATAGCGTGATCAACGGGATACGAGCATAGGGTGTCAGCAGCCGACATTTCATCCCATGGATATGCAGCGTGGTCGAGGGGATACGGGTTGAGGAGGTTTACAGACGACGTTTCATCCCTTAGCACAGCGTGATCAAGCGGATACGAGGTTGGACATTCAGCACACGACATTTCATCCCGACGATACACCACTTACGAATGAGAACATAAATAAACATGCGTTAAATAATCCAGTCGATATTATTCATCTGACAGCCGTGCAGCACGAGAGGGCGCCTTGCAGCTTCCAGTTCCGGAGGGAAGGATACGACGGCTCCCGGGCGGCACACGATAGACGGACCCCGTATCCGTACGGAGAGTACCTCGATCGGACGAGATCGGAGTACCGGCAATCAAACCAACACAGTTCACACGTAAACATCGCAACTGAATTCCCTTTCGTTAGCGGCCTTTCGAACAGGGTCGGCGTACCGGAAACACCCACAGCAATTTTCCAGCCGTTGACCCACAGGATGTCGCCGCCTGGTACTGTCTACGAACCAACCGCCTGATTTCACTTCAATGGCGTATATCCGACGCGCTATCATCACCTCACCGCCGCCCAGCTGCAGCCATATCCTACACATTCAGTTTACCGGAACAGCTTCTCACACAAAGGCCGCTACGCAAACGTTAACCTTGCGACTCACTTGTGGCCTTATTATAGCGGACACTCTGAACGCACGGAACCAACATATCCTAGCAGCGCCGACGGCAACCACGAGCGGCCGCGGAGCTTCGGCGATCGAGCGACAAGACAAGCGTCTCCTCTGCAGAGATAAAGAGCGAGCGGACAGACGGCGGATTGGATTCTGAGACGATCTCAGTTTCGTGGTCGCCGTCGTCGCAGAGTTTTCAGGGGGCAAGCCCCCAGTCACGTGACGCGAGCATGCCCGATTTCAGCTCGTTGTCCGACTCCAAGCACTCGTCCAGTTCCGAGAGCGAAGATAATAAGCCGAACGTGTTGTCCAAAAAGTCACGTGGCGATAGTCCGACGGTCAGCTCTACGGTGACCGCTTCTCACAAAGATTCCCGCGAGTCACCGCCTGCGCATCGTAAGCCGTACCACCACCCGAGCGGTGGAGCAGACGTAGGAGGCGGCCGCCAAGTTGCTTTTCATGTACGTGCAGTGGACACACAACCAGGTCAATCGTAAAACTGTAAAAAGTGCTATGTGGAAGCGAAACCGAGAGAAACTAGTGATGAACATTGTGATTAAACATGTGAGAAACAGCACGATAAACAGTTTATAAACAATGTGCTTAACATGTGATTGATACATATGTGATGCAAAGTGAACTTTTACAAACAGTGCAATCTATTCTGGGGTTTAGGTGATTGATACTTTGAGAGTATCTGAGATAATTATTTTGACTCATAATTTGTACTTCAAGTATTTTTGTTTAATTAACATTTTGATCAGACTTATTTATACATGTTGCTTAATCATTTTGAGGCCCCCAGAATGTCGCGGTTTTGGCGCGTTAACGGAACGTTGCGCCATTTTATGTAACGTTGTTTTTTTAAGTAACGTCATATCCTATTATTATGTTATTGTTAGTTGAATTAAAGGAACGATCTTGAACGCAGCGTCTTATCACTTTCATCGTCTTTACACATAACATATCATATCATAACTTTGACAAGTTAGTAATTCAAGTTGAATGTTTCATAACAAAAGAACTTATAACGTCAACACATTAATATTCAATTAAGTATCAAGCAAAAAATTCTTTCGAGTAGTAAATGCTTTGTGCATATATTTTGCCATAGCAATTACACGCTTTCTGTCATATTCCGACATCATTGTATAAAACAGATTTAAAGTTATATAATGGTTTCAAATAAAATCCATTAAATATTTAAGTCTTATCTCATCATACAACGGGTACAACAAAACAAAATCGAATTTTACATAATTACAACATTAACAGTATTTCTATCCTCTGTCTTTATTCATATATCGACCCTTTCCAATTTGTTGTTCGTGGCTTGAATAACGAACATTTGATAACGTCTTATTTAAAATATAAGATAAATCAATATAAAGGTATTTCTCGGTATTCAGGAGAGTTTTGAAATATTTATAATTTAGTGCTTTTGGTGATGTTTTGATAAAATCCTGCATCCTTTGGAGAGCACAGTCTTTAATTCTTCTTTTATAGAGATTCATAAAAGCACTGACGTTTCAAATTTCACCGGCTATCCAAGCAAACCCAAATCCATTTTTAAACAAAAGTTGTATCACACACGTTGTCTTGCCGTCGGTTTTTAAGTTACGTAGGATCAGGTAACAGTTTTTCGGATACCTTTGGTCTTTCATTCGAGTCAGCATTGCCCAATATTTAACACAGCGCGACATATGAGTTACATTTAATGGATGCCGTCCACACCTCACTCAGAGCGAGAGAGTTTGGTACATTTCAATTAAAACACGCCAGGCATTTGAAAAACCGGGAGTGTACACGCACTAGAGTTTCATTGTAACGAACACGAGTAGCATAAAATTGGGGTCGACATTGCATCGAATAGTTAAAAAGCATTTTAAGGTTGGAAGTAAAAATAGTTTTTGAAATCTGTATATGTTATCCACCGCCTTCAAAGCGTGTAGACTAAATATTTCCTGGACTTTGGTCCAATACAAGCTTGGTGTAAAATAGGCTCCCAGATATTTATAAATCTGCACAACTTCAATTTGTTTACCGTTTTAAAACCACTTTTCATAGGATCTAAGCGGGCCTCCGATGCGAAACACTATAATTGTTTGCTTTTCCACATTATTTTTATCAATAAGGGAGCAGAAACTGCCGTCTCAGATAAGCCTGTGGAGTCCGCACAGGCTAATCAGAGGCGACACTTTCCACTTGTGTGAATTTTTAGTTTACATAGAGTCTCTTCAGCAAAACTTCAGTTAAGCCGGAACGTGTCGTCCCTGACTAGCCTGTGTGTTTACTAAAAATGTCATCTCCTGTCAAGTGTGTAAGCCATTTATATCCGTGATCTTTCATGAGCGACATTATTTTATCTCTGTGTTGATCCGTTTCTATGGTGAAGACATCAATGTCAATTTGGTTCCAGTCTATTGACTCCAGGATGTACAATTCCGCACCTTCAACATCCAATGAGAAGTAATCCACCTTTTTAGTTCCAATCACGCTCAGAACGTCCAAGAGGCTGTAACATTGAACGGTTACGGGTTTGTTGTACGTTTTGTCATTTTTGCTTCTTTCTCTGTTTATTCTGTTCCTGTGCTGCGCAGTCATGACTGCATCTGCACTGGAAATCATTCCGGCGATCGTAAATGTCAAGGACGTATTCGTATATCCTAGGCAACAGTTAATAGCATAACAATTTCTGTTTACAGAGGCTATGAGAGAAAACATGTGTGGAATGGCTTCAATTAAAAGTCCCGTCCAGTTGTTCTTCATTTCAAGGAGTATTGTGTTCGAAAGAAACTGTCCGTCATACGCTCCGATCTCAACAAAAAACCCATTTCTTTTCGACCCAAAGAGGTTGCTAATGTACTTGTCTTGCCCATACTGCGAAAAAGAATCATTGTTACGAAGATCTGGGTGCAAATTGTAACTGCCGTTTCCATGAAACAGAACCTTCTGAATGCGATCGCTCACTGTCCCTGCGCGATCACTGACTGTCCCTGTGTGATCGCCTACTGTCCCTGCGAGATCGCCTACTGTCCCTGCGTGATCGCCTACTGTCCCTGTGTGATCGCCTACTGCCCCTGCGTGATCGCGCAATACCCCTGCGTGATCGCCTACTGTTCCTGTGTGATGGCTCACTTTCCCTGCGAGATCCCTCACTGTCCCTGGGGATTTTGAGGTTTTGTCTAAAGATAACTTCTCATCTGCATGACAGCCGATTGGGTCCGAGTTCCGTATTGAGCTATATACACTTTCAGGTTTAATACGAAATGCCATCGGTACGACGTAAAAGAGAAATGCACAAGTACAGAATCCCACAATAAACGGCTTAATGTCGGTGCGCAACGTTTACGCAAACATTTTGAATTAACCAAAAAGTTCAAATGCGCAAGTATACCACAGTTAACACACTTAATACATTTGATTAATTCCATACAGTTCAGCAGAAAATGGATTTGTAGTAGTGTTTAAAACAGAAAATCGAAACGCTTGATACCGCGTCTATTTGCTGGCAACTTGTATTTCATTATTCAACGTTCTTCTATTTTCGCCTAGCAGCTCCTGACGATCGAAGTAAGATCGAAGTCTTTCAACTTATATTGATTAAATTAGCTCAATGGGTTATGTCCCAATCAATAGAAATGATCATTTAAAATAAAAATCCGTATCAAATAATGTACATTTGTTTCGGTTATTTAAGTCATTTTTCCATACTTAATGTGTATTTTAAGATCATAATTATTTATTTTTAAGAGAAACTTAAGAATAGTAAGATATTTTTTATAAATCCCATGAATACAATTGTAACTTCAATTATTCTGGGTTAAGCTATCCCTTATCTACCAAAATTACTCTAATTTTTCGGACACTTAAAATTATAATATGTTTGTGTCGAAAAATTAAGAAACTCTAAAATATTTCCAAAATAGTGTCCGAAAAGTAAGAGAAACACTGACAATATACCTCAAGGCACCGGGATGTCTCTATATTGTTGTGCATAATGTCATCAATTATCATAGCGAGTGCTTGTATTTACCACACGGTAACGTATTAAGGAAATCTTTGAACTTAATTGAATATAATTTATGACTTTGTTTCAATAACCGAAATATGTTCAACAAATGTACTTTGATCACAGAGTAAGATTATTAGCATTTGATGGGCTGTGCATGGAAACATGCCTATTTACCCAAATAAAGCAAATGCAACGACCCAGCGACTTCTAACATTCATCTGTCAGGTTTTATGGCCGTTATCAGTATTTAACGCAAATTGGTTGATATCTGATAAAAACGCAACTTTCTTTTAATTGAAAGCAATTAAATGATGGGGATGTCCAAAAAATTGGAAGCAAAAAAATATATTGGCTTGAAAAAGGGTGTTCAGAAACTTAGAATACTTAGGATAGGTATTGGAGTGGCAATCGGCAACCTAGTGGGTATCAGGTGGCAGATAGGGGCGACCTTTAGATATAGGAGCTAGGTGTTAGATAAGCTGAGCTTGCCCGAATACACACATTGTTCTGACCAGCTTGCGGTGATATTTACAAAAATGAAGAGAACCCCAGTATCAACATCATGCACTGGAATGTAAAAGGAGTAAAAAACAAGAAAACAGAGTTAGAAAATGTTTTGCATGTATTCAGCATCAATATCTGTTGCAAACAAAAAGAAACACATGTGAGAGGAGAAGCGATGGTAAAGAAAGGAAGAAGGTTGAGATATACATGATAAAAAAACAGCATGAGCGCCAGCGACAAAAAAAATGAACTAGGCAGCGTAAACCCGCTGTAGCGTGAACTTTGTTAGATCGTGAAGGACATCAGATAAACCGGAAGTCTTAAGATTCTCACAGTACCTCCGTGTATTAATCAGATCAGTGGTCGTGAAAAGTATCAGATCGATGCCCAATTACAATTTTTGGCCCAATACAAGCCGAGTTCGCGAATAACATAGCGTTTTTATGATCTAGTAGTAATTTTCAAATATCTGTTTGTTTCGGACGTTGAACGTAACACAACAATAGTTATAACTTCATGTAAACAACATGAAATATAAACGGACTTCTTATGACCATTTATAAACTCGATGGTATATGTGTAATGCATTGTAAATTCGACATTTACAGTGTAGCAGTATTTAAAGAAAGCATTATTAGCCAAATTTATGGACTATTACTTATAAATATATTTTTGCAGATGAACAAATATTAAAATATGGATCTTTTTACAAAATAATTACAGTCGCAGAAATGAGTGTTCACAAAACACAATCACCTTAACAATTATTAATTTAGCAAATTTACATGTACACTAAATACAGAAACATTATTATTAAACAATAATTAGAAATGTAACTTATAACACACCTGCATGTTACCCATATCATCAAGCTGACTCGAATGGAAGACCAAAGGTATCCGAAAAACTGTTAACTGATGCGACGTAAATTAGACACCGACGGCAAGACAACGTGGGCCACCGGAGTTAAACAACTTCTGTTTGAAAATGGCTTCGGGTTTGCTTGGATAGCCGGAGAAATTGGAAATGTCAGTGATTTTATGAAACTCTATAAAAGAAGACTTAAAGATTGTGCGCATCAAAGGATGCAGGATATAATTATTTATCCAAGCAAACCCAAATATATTTTCAAACAAAAGTTGTATCACCCACGTTGTCTTGCCGTCCGTGTTTTAGTTACGTAGGATCAGGTAACAGTTTTTCGGATACCTTTGGTCTTTCATTCGAGTCAGTTGTGCTCAATACTTAACACAACGCGACATATGAGTTACATTTAATGGAAGCCGTCAACACCTCACTCACAGCGAGAGAGTTTGGTACATTTCAATTTAAACAAGTCACGCATTTGAAAAACCGGGAGTGTACCCGCTCCAAAGTTTCTTTGTAACGAACACGAGTAGCATAAAATTGAGGTCGCCATTGCATCCAATAGTTACAAAGCATCCTTAGGTTGGAATTAAAAATAGTTTTTGAAATCTGTATATGTTATCCACCGCCTTCAAAGCTTGTAGACTAAATATTTCAAGGACTTTGGTCCATGACAAGGTTGGTGTAAAATAGGCTCCCAGATATTTGTAAATCTGCACAACTTCAATTTGTTCACCTTTTAAAACCACTTTTCATAGGATCTAAGCGGGCCTCCGATGCGAAACACTATAATTGTTTGCTTTTCCACATTATTTTCATTAATAAGGAGCAGAATAGCCGTCCCAGATTAGCATGTGGAGTCCGCACAGGCTAATCAGAGGCGACACTTTCCACTTTTATGATACTTTTAGTTTACAGAGAGTCTCTTTAGCAAAAGTCCAGTTAAGCCGGAACGTGTCGTCCCTGACTAGCCTGTGTGTTTACTAAAAATGTCATCTCCTGTCAAGTGTGTAAGCCATTTATATCCGTGATCTTTCATGAACGACATTATTTTGTCTCTGTGTTGATCCGTTTCTATGGTGAAGACATCAATGTCAATTTGGTTCCAGTCTATTGACTCAAGGATGTACAATTCCGCACATTCAACATCCAATGAGAAGTATTCCACCTTTTTAGTTCCAATCACGTTCAGAACATCCAAGAGGCTGTACCATTGAACGGGTATGGATTTGTTGTACGTATTGTCATTTTTAAAATAGATTATTTCGCTGTTTATTCTGTTCCTGTGCTGCGCAGTCATGACTGCATCTGCACTGGAAATCATTCCGGCGAGCGTAAATGTCAAGGACGTATTCGTATATCCTAGGCAACAGTTAATAGCATAACATTTTCTGTTTACAGAAGCTATGAAAGAAAACATGTGGGGATTGGCTTCAATTAATAGTTATGTCCAGTTGTTCTTCATTTCAAGGAGTAATTTGTTCGATAGAGACTGTCCGTCATACGCTCCGATTTCAACAAAAAAAAAACGTTTCTTTTCGACCCAAAGAGGATGTTAAGGTACTTATCTTGCCCATACTGCGAAAAAAGAATCCTTGTTACGAAGATCTGGGTGCAAATTATAACTGCCGTTTCCATGAAACAGAACCTTCTGAATGCGATCGCTCACTGTTCCTGTGTGATCACTCACTGTCCTTGCATGATCGCATACTTTCCCTGTGTGAATGCCTACTGTCCACGCGAGATCGCCTACTTTCCCTGTGTGATCGCTCAATATTCCTGTGTGATCGCTTGCTGTCCCTGCGTGATAGCTTACTGTCTCTGCGTGATTGCTAACTGTCCCTGCGTGATCGCCTTCTGTCCCTGCGAGATCGCCTATTGTTCCTGTGTGATCGCTCAATGTTCCTGTGCGGTCGATCACTGTTCCTGTGGCCCTGCGTGATCGCTTACTGTCCCTGCGTGATCGCTTACTGTCACTTCTTGATCGCTTACTGTCCCTGTGTGATCGCCTACTGTCCTTGCGTGATCGCCTACTGTCCCTGCGAGATCGCCTACTGTTCCTGCGTGATCGCTTACGGTCCCTGCGTGATCACCTACTGTCCCTGCGAGATCGCCTACTATTCCTGTGTGATCGTTTAATGTTCCTGTGTGATAGCTTTATGTTCCTGGGTGATCGTTGAATGTTCCTGTGTGATCGCTCACTGTTCCTGTGTGGTCGCTCACTGTTTCTGTGTGGTCGCTCATTCTCCCCGCGGATTTTGCTGCTTTGTCTGAAGATACCCTCTCATCTGCCTGACAGTCAATTTGGTCCGATTTCCGTATTGGGTTTGTTGAGCTATACACACTGTCCGGTTTGATACGCAATGCCATCGTTACGACGTAAAAGAGAAATGCACAAGTACAGAATTCTACAATAAACGGCTTCATGTCGGTGCGCAACGTTTTCGCAAACATTTTGAATTAACCAAAACGTTCAAATGCGCAAGTATACCACTGTTAACACACTTAAAAATACATTTGATTAATTCCATACAGTTCAGCAGAAAATGGATTTCTGATAGTGTTTAAAGCAAAAAATCGAAACGCTTCATACCGCGTCTATTTGCTGGCAACTTGTATTTCATTATCCAATGTTCTTCTATATCCGCTTAACAGCGCCTGACGATCAAAGTAAGATAATAGTTTTTTAATCAATATTGATTAATTTAGTGCAATGAGTTATGTCACAATCAATAGAAATGATCATTTCAAATATAATTCCGTATCAAATAATGCACATTTGTTTTAGTTATTTAAGTTATTTTTCCTTACATTATGTGTATTTTAAGATCATAAATAGTTCTTCTTAAGAGAAACTTAAGAATAGTGAGAGTGTTTTCTATAAATCAAATGAATACAATTGTAACTTCATTTTTTCTGGGTTAAGCTAACCCCCCCCCCCATTTACCGGAATTACTCTAATTTTTTGGACTCTCGAACATATAATATTTGTGTGTCGGAAAATTAAGAAACTTTAAAATATTTTCAAAATACAGTTTCCGAAAAGTAAAAGAAACTGACAATATACCTAAATGCACCGGGATGTATCTAAGTTTTAGAAATTAAGCCTTTAAAACTTGAATGAAATAAAAAAAATGTATGCAATTAAATTAAATTTTCTAAGGGACTACACATGCGTCAAAAATGTATTCAAGTGGTTAAGGGTTAATTTGTTTATATTATTAGTTACCTTACATGTTTGTTACAGGATTCCTCAATGTTGACCAGTGACATTTGCATAAGGGTACTAGTTTACTCAGCTTAGAATACTCTCAAGGGATCATGTACAGTAGTACAGGGTATTTATATAAGTACCACTCTCATCTGGAAATCGGGACCCATCGGTTCAGGAGTTTTACTTGTTCACTTTAAATAACTCACTACCATTTAGTACAAATGTAAAAAAGTGTTCGTTTTTAGGAATATGATAATCTGTTTAAAAGTCCATTTCCCGGTAGAACTTTCAGCTTTCAACAACTACAATTGTTGAATCAATACCCCCCCCCCACACACACACACACTAACACAAAAAATAAATCCCGGTAGAACCTTCAGCTTTCAACACCTAAATTTGTTGAATGTATACCCCCCCCCCCCCCACACACACACTAACACACACAATATAACTTTGTTTATTTGAGAGGTGCAGAACTGAAAAAAGAGTAGTTTTTCTCACTTATTTGCAGTCACGTTATACGAAAATGACAAAGGGCAATAACTCTTATTTGAAAAAGGACAATTTTAACTCATATTTAAGAAAGTGTTCATGTGCATGTCACTTCTCCTATTTGATATCCATACACCCTACAAATATCATGTTGAAATCTAGTAAAGTATTTGAGATATAGCCCTGAAAAGTAACATATTACAGAACAACAAAGGTAAATAACTCTTATTTAAGAAAGTATAGAGTTATGGCTTTTGTGCATGCTACTTCTCTTTAGTGATATCTATACACTGGTGTTCTCCAATAAAATGAGTAGACAGTTATTTTTTCAAAGAAGCCAGCAACTAAGAACTAAAACTGGCATTTGTGCATTGTTTTCAAAGAATATTTTGATGAAAAGTAGCCGGTGCCAATATTGTTAGCGCTTTCGGAGAACACTGTCTATACACCAATGAAGTGTTGAGATCTTGAATCGTATCTGAGATATAGCCCTAAAATGTTTCATCATACACAAATAACCAAGGGCAAAAACTCGTATGTAAGAAAGTGTATGGTTATTGCTATTGTGCATAGCACTTGCCCTCATTGATATATATATATATATAAATACACCCATGAAGTTTAAATCTTAACATCTTTAATAGTATCTGAGATGCAACATGTATAGCCCAGAAAAAATTCATCGTAAACAAGTGTGATATGTCTTGTTATGACTATTGTGCATAGCACTTGCTCTAATTGACATATATATAAATACACCCATAAAGTTTCATCTTAAAATCTTTTATAGTATCTGAGATATAGCCCCAAAAAATTACATCGTAAAAAAAGTGTGATAAGTCTTGTCATGGCTATTGTACGTAGCACTTGCCCTCATTGAATATTATTAAATACACCCATGAAGTTACATGTTTAACTCTTTTATAGTACCTGAGATACAACATGTTAAGCCCAGAAAAGTTACATCGTAAAAAAAAAGTGTGATAAGTGTTCTTTAGAAAATGCAGCGTAATGGTTCTTGTGCATATCCTAATTGATATCTATAAACCCATGAAATTGCATGTTCAAATATTGTATAGTATCTGAGAAATATGTACACAGACAAACTGTACCACTGATAAGATTATGACAGACGGACGCAGAGACAGACTCTACAAAAACTCTATTCCTCCGCCGTAGGCAGGGAATTCAAATTCAGTTCACTAAAATTTAAGTTGCCATTTGTTCGACATTCGTAACAGCCATCCCAACAAAAACATGTTTAAAAAATAGTTGGAATATCATGCAGTGTTGATATTTGGTAAAACATGATATTTGGTAAGAAAATACATTTGTGTTATTTCAAATATTGCCCAAAAGCTCACACACACATTAGCTTATTATTGTTAGGAAAAGTATGACACAGTCTTGTCTAGATACTTCCAGATAAGCACCTTATACAAACTGAAGGCGTTT
This sequence comes from Dreissena polymorpha, assembly GCF_020536995.1. NCBI lineage: Eukaryota > Metazoa > Mollusca > Bivalvia > Myida > Dreissenidae > Dreissena > Dreissena polymorpha. Next base: position 69,360,391 of record NC_068364.1, read on the forward strand.
GCTGCATGAAAAATGGCAACGGCATATCCAGGGTACAGGGGATCACTTGACTTAGTGTGGTTCACAATAAAACGTTGATGGATGTAAACACACTGGTAAGTAGTGCTTTTATGTTAAATAACTTTTAAAACATTTTTTTCTCGAATTTTAAATAGTGCAATAAAGACAGATTTGTATGCTACTTTTGGCAATGTGATAAAATAAAGGGATCAGAATTACTTGATTTCAACGAGCCTGTGTTCTTGTTTAAAAATTTGATGTGTATTGCACTATTATTCTCTACTCAACATGAAATTTTGACAACGATTTCAGATGTATTCAAGTATTTATTCGTATACCTTTAGATATCGGCAAACACTTCAAGAAAAACTTCTTTTGTGCACTAAAGATTTTTCAAATATTTTCAATAACTTAAGATATTTGCAAAAATAAAGTTCTTAAAGGTGTGTTTACATTCTGTCCAGCCTATTTGTAAATTCTGAAAACCCTGTTCATCATGCACCCTGATATCAGGTGAGAATTTTGGATATCATTTTTTTCGATAACAAAGGCTAAGTCACAAATCAAGCCGGCAAGTGTAATTTTACATCCCTGGTTTTGTAATATTTTAGAGTAAACATTAATTTGCGGAAAGAATATTACGATAATAAATTGCAATAATTGATGATTTTCAATGGAAAGCAGTCTTGTTTACTCTAACTGAATGCTGTGAATGTTATTTTAATCAGAAAGCAAAACTTGTATGTGTTTATTATGCAAGTTTACAAAATCCAGGGCTTGATTTGTCGAAGGGCTTAGCCTTCTATTTTGAGCAATTCTCAACAAAACTGAGACAGGATGGCCTGAAAGTCCCAAAGTCGCTCACCTGAGATACAAAGAAACTGACCTTTTCTGTGCAGCCCAAGATATCATTAGACCAAATGTTTTAACCAAATTTCATGGAGAATGAACTATAAATGAAACTCTTAGAGTGCTAACCAGGTTTTACTATAGCCAAAAAAGGATCACTTCCCCGCCCCATTGGCGCAATAAAAGCCAAATTTTCTGCATTGATGATCATATTCAGATTTATTTCATCAAGCTTTGAAATTTTGAGCAAAACCCACAGTTGGTGTGGAAAACATAAATTTAGTAACGAACAAAAAAGTGCAAGCATGTATTCCTCTCTCGTCAATTCAATAAAGACACCATAGACACCAAGTACTGGTTCTAGGCCCAGGAAACGGACTCGAGAGCGTTTATATAAGCCTTAGGCTTTCGATGCAATCGAGCTTAAATAAATATGTTTAAACTAATTCAATAAAGGTTGGGCTAAGGCATTACATTGGGGGGGGGGCAAATCTTGCCATAATTTAGCAAAATATTTCTGTTTTACTAGTCCAAACAATTAGATGTATACAGTGGATTATGATCTAATTAGTTATGGGACATAAAAGGTTGTCTGATCTTTTGGCACCAAGCTTTTTTGGTCTCGTTTTTTTCAGGCCCATTCGAACCCAATTCCAGGCTCATTCAGATCAAATACCAGGCTTTTTGGACCCATTTTTAATTTGAATAAATCGTTGTAAATATGTCGGTTGATACTCTTTATAACTATGGAATATTGTGGCTTACAGTATTATATTAGCTTTATTTAAGTTAACTTCATTTGAGAAATGTTTCTATTGTCTTTTACGTCAGGTACATGTATGTCGTTGTCAAAATGAGGTGTTAGAATGCTAAACGGTGGCGTAGCCAAACCCAAATTTTAGCCGAGGCAGTATCTTAGGTCATTCTATGGGGGTCCGGCATGCCCCCCTGGAAAAATATTTATACATAGAACGTCTTTGATGCGTTTTAAAGGCCATTTAAACCACATTGTATACCTAAATTATCTGACTCGTGGACGCTACATATGACCGTTTAGTTTCAATAAAGTTAACAAAAATCTGCTTCAAGTTTATGGTCAATTTTAGATTATGTTACCATAAACGGTGTTTGAAGTGACAATGATGTAACAACCTTAACTACAAAAAAATAGTCATATAATTCATTTGAAGTCAGATAGAAAAAGAAAAAAAAATAGACGCAGCTCTCTCATACAAGCCATAATATGTATATGGATAATATAATGTGCTTTATATATAATATTATTGAAATACTAAAATAATAGAGATCTACCTTATAAAATGAATGTCCAGTTTACGGTTCTATTATTATAAATAAGTAGATTCTAGACGTAAGATTATAGACGTACAGCTCCAAAACAAGCATTGCAAAAGGCATTGGCAGCACAGTCATCTTGTCATTGACATGCTACTATATAATAACATTATATTAACGTAAGACATTATTCGTTATGAATTTTTTTATAAATTTTATTTTTCGAGTTTACATCAAATCAGCTTCCGCAAACTTGCTGTTGTTGTACAGACAAGTTCACCGTGAAAAAAATCTTGGACGATTGTTTTTTCATTTAGAGCTTGAAAGCATCATGGGGCTCTTTAAAAAAATGTTAAATGCATTACATCAAAAGCGTTGTCAATCATAAGCACATATAAAAAGAACCATTGATGGAAGTTATTTAGAAGGAAAAAAAACGGACCTACTTGGGTTCGAACCAACGCAGTATAATAGTGGTCAATGGATCCGGAATCTGACGCGTTACCGATTGCGTCACAGGGACATATTGACAATCATCAGGAGTACAAATATTTAACTTAAATCAGTGAAGTTTCTGGTCATTTTTTTCAATTTTCTTGTGTAAAATTTTGATTTAACTGCGTCATCATTTTCTGTTAGATCTATCATCAACTACATTGACCATTAAAAAGAAAAGACTTGAACTTCTTTATAGTAAAAAGTTTAATACGCGGCCGGGATAATTTGAAAATTCTAATGTAAACAAAGATTCTTACCACCTGAAACGGACCAGGATTTAACTCGACGCCGGCCATAAAGAGGAGAATACTAATAAAGCCGAACACGCCAACCACCCGAAGAGTGTCTAGGTCCAAAGTAGACCCAAACCTGGCCGTAAAACACCCGATTCTAGCTCGGTACGTTCCGATGTCCACTATGATCATTATCGCATCGAAGTGCACATTGCGACGCTTTGTTTAATATACGGATTTTTCCAAATCATTTTGCTAGCAATTTTGGCATCAATTGAAGTTATTAAATTGAAATAATTATCTGCCTCAACATAAACCAATTGTACTCAATGATAATATTTCTTTGTGAATATCATAGTGCCTAAAATTCATTAAATTGCCTCAATTTCTTATATAGATTTTATTCTTTGACATTAATTTTCCTTTCTTCCTTGTAATCACAAGATTGCTCTGCAAATTTTAAAGCGAAAAAAAGCGAGAGTACTTGACTGTAATAGGCATAGGGTCAACAGAAAATTTGATTCACTGAACATATTTATACAAACTGAAACAATTTTATAACTTCTATTTACAATTTAACAAGTTTCTGTTTTATCTTAATCTTTTGAGCAACATTGATACGTGTAAGAGCTCGAGAATTCCAAAAACATAAACATTTGCAATGTGTTCAAATAAAATTTCGGCATATATAATACTATTTTTATAAGACTGTATAAAATAAGCATCCAATCGGGAAGAATATGTGTATACTTTCATGTCACCTGTTTTCGCGAAGTGCGAGAACAGGTTATTCCATGCAACATTTTCTGAGAATCGGGAAAAGTAAAGTAAAGTAATTTTCTTTTAAATAAATAAAATACATGCAAGTGTTGTTTTAAAAATTGCGCTGTTGTCTGCCTCACTTTGCAATTTATGTGGAAATTAAATAAAGAGGACCAACAAAAATTAACGGAATAGGAATACATTTGGATTATTTCAGTTGAAGTAAGATTTTGAAATGCAAATAAACTAGTGTTTTCCCCATTTAAGTCGTGTCTGTATTTATTCTCAAACAAAGTTATGTTAGTGAAACAAAATCCTCGGAAGCGTATGAGTGCAACGTGACGTGAGCTTCATCACAAGAGACGCGCGTTCTTAATGTAAACAAAGTGATAGAAATTAGGCTAGGCTTGATATTAGGATATTGTATCCTCCAATTACCTTGAGTCAAGTGGTTAAGAAAAAAAGAAAAAAAATATCTGATTTAATTCAAACAATGCCGCCATAAACGATTTTCCTATTGTTTGTACCTTTCAAGATTTATTTCAGTCCCGTTTAATCCCTCTTTTTTTATTTACAGCATGTTTAACCACGTTAAGCCGATAGTTCCATACACACCTGCAAATGACACACACTACATACACTACGATGATAAAATTATCATCAAATCAGGACAGGGTTTACCCACTGAGCGTATTTATATCGTCATGTCATCCATTGACGCGATGTGCGCGCATAGATTATTCCATGCAACATCAAGGGATTTTATCTAATTTTGGGGAAAGGGCAACCGATAATTTAATTATCCAGTTGTGTCGGCATTGAGCTTTAGACCAATATGCCGACAATGTCTATCAATATTTCGAGATTCTTGTCATGTTCTAGTCAGTTACGTCCACAACAAACAATATCATCAACAATGACCTTGATGCCCTGAAGACCTTAAGACATTCGTCAGGTTTACTCCAGATATAATTCCAGGACAAGAATTCAAAAGGATGGAGAAAAATTCGAACAATTTTCTACAGATTTGCGATTATTGATCAAGGGTTGTAAATACCCTGATGATATAATAGATGAAATGATACGGGACCATTAAATATGTGTAATACGTACCAAGATATTACGCGAAATAATGCTTATTAAAGGTAACGATCTTACACTTAAAAATGTCTCGACCTTGCCAGAACATACGAGCTGACGAAAAATCAGGTGAAGTCCATGGACAGCAGTGGTATACATGATGTCGCCAGTGGACAAAAACGGCCAACAAGAATCGGATCAAAGCCAAAACGCAAGGGACTAGATAAGCCTCACGACGCAAACACTGGAAAATGTGCACACTGTGGTGATAGTTGGCATCACACACGAGCTCTTTTCGCGAAAAAGGGTATTTAAATGTAATTATTGCCACAAGATGAACCATTTTGCATCAGCGTGTTTCAAGAAAAACACCAACAACAGCATCAGACCTAAACATAGAGCCAAATTTAATGATGTAAATGACTTTTCTCATTCAGATCAAAGTGACACCCATGATGACAATTTTCTCAATTCGGTCTTTATGATAAGCAAAAGAATCAAGCTTATGTTAAACTTAATGTTGGGCCACAAGAAAAAAAAATGTTCAATATGGACTCCGGTGCACAGGTCAATAGCATTCGATTCCATAAATTTGCATCGTTAGGGATCGCAGGTTCACGTTAAACACTATCATCAAATTATCAGCTTATAATGGAACATAACTTACGGCTCATGGCATGATTCGTCTTCAGTGTTGCTCAGACGGTAAATAGTCATATCAGGGCGTTTACATTTTAGACAGCACCTCCGGAACCGATATTAACTTAAGACAAATTATGAATCTAATCAAATTTGTGGCTGGATAATTGAACCTGAACATTTTTACACAAAAGACAAGGTCGTATTTAAACACTCTGATGTATTTACTGGTCTAGGAACACTCCCAGGGAAATCTGACATTTGCATAAAACCAAGGCTGTTCCTGTAATTCACGTGCTCCTGCAGCAATCAAAGACAGAATAGAAAAGAGTTCAACAGAATGGTTAAGGATTGTATACAGGTAATTACAAAAGTTACTGAACCTTCCGAATTGATCAACAGTATGGTCACTGTTGAAAATCCCAGTGGTTCTGTGTGGCTGTATATTGACCCAAAAGACCTCAATGACGCAATAATGAAACCATCTATCAAGATCAATTGACGACATTTACCTAAGCTGACTGGCGCTAAAGTGTTTCCAAAATTTGATGCACGGTGATGCAACTGGTCTGTCACATTGATCAATGGGCCATCTTTCTATATTCTACCAAATGGGATAAACTGTGCACAGGACATTTTTGTTCGGAAAATTGTCCTGCTATTTAATTGTCACTGAATATCTTTCAATTTTGGTGAAGTCTTGTGTTGTGTGTGGGGGGAAATCTGGAGTACCAGGAGGAAACTTCACCTGTCCGGTATTGTGACCACCAACCAGACCCACATGCTGCCGAGACAAGGAGTCGAAACCAATTCGCCTAGGTGAGAGGCGAGTGTAAAAGCTGGATAGCCTCATCATTTATTCAGTCTGTCAAAACGTTTATATTGCAATTCTTACGGATCTTTAACCAGTCAATGACATTGAACAGACACCACCTCCACTATCATTATTCTCAATAATGAATGAAGGTATGGTTTTTCAATCCTCAAATCAATTAAAACAATAGTTCCGCGGTCGGAGACAAATGCCTCCTAAACAAGGCTTTGAACTAGTGACCCCAATTTCAAGGGGTCATCTACTGTCAAAGTCCAATGCACATGGGAAGTATCAAGCCAATCGGTCAATTTGTTGACGAGTTATCGATCGGAAACGATTCTCACACTCATTGCGCCAGTGATCTTGACCTTTGACCTAGTTACCCCAATTAAATAGGGTCATCTACTGTTCAAGACCAATGCACATGTGATGTATCAAGCCAATTTGTTGATGAGTTATTGATCGGACACGATTTTCACACTTATTGTGACAGTGACCTGGACATTTGACCTAGTGACCCAAATTTCAATAGGGGTTATCTACTGTCAAAGGCCAATGCACATGTTAAATATGAAGTCAATCGGTTAATTCGTTGACGAGTTATTGATCGGAAACGAACTGGTCTGGGGGCCGACAGACAAACCGACATCCAGCAAAACAATATACCCCCTCTTCTTCCATTGGGGCATAATTTCTAACGATGAAGACATAACTATCATCGGAATGATTTAATTTAAGTCAAAATGTGTTTGGATCTAATTAACTAAATGAGCAATATAAGATAACATAGCCCATCAATACCTATTGGTGTCATTCCGTTGGTCTCGTGATTATAACAATCAAAAATTATCATATTATCATTTAGAATATCCAGTGTTGGTTCTATTTATTACTTGTACTTTAATCTAAACATGTCCATTATTTTTGCCAAATAGACGGTTTAGCAATATTACGAAAATGTTTATTTCTTGGCACCACGATCAGCATCATTTTTGTGGATAGAAATTGTTATGATTATAGTGTCTGTAAATAATTGGCGCATGTGTATTTATGACTTGCACAATGATTTACCTTTGTGTTATACTTGTGAGAGGTTCGGAATCCATACTGACTACTTCTCTTTTTTTCATAAATTAAAGACCAAAAAGTACTCTATAAATATTTATATGGAGTTCACTCGTTCTTCGAGCCCAAAGCACTTCCAGATAGCAACAAGCAAATTTATTGAGTTGATTTCCCTCGCCGAATAATTTTTCATTATTAATTAGCGCAGGAGTAAAGGAGTAGGTTGAGCTTTTTATACTGTTTAAATGTAAGCAGTGTCAGCTGAAGTCGAAATTATTTTGGATTATTCTATTATTTTTTTGTTCTTTTTTATGCTATTCCTCTGAAAGAAGAAGTTTAAATAAATCTAAAAAGATCAAACGCACAAGTTAATATTTTCAATTTTATCAAAAATTAAAATTAACACATATAAAACTAAGACATATGGTGGATTAGGTAGATTTCAGTTATGTGCTAAAAGATGCGTCAAGAAACAAAATAACATAACATAACATATGGTTTATTGTTATACAAGGCATCCGGCCAAAAATACAATTGTTCAATAAGTATCCAATGGTGGTGACAGAGGAATGATAATTAATAATGTATTATAAACCAGCAGAATATGTAACACGAAGACATTTATATAAGCATACACTGTATATAACATATCATAACTTTGACAAGAAAGTAATTGAAGTAATAAAACTTATAACATAATTAATAATATATTATAAACGAGCAGAACATGTAATACAAAGACATAAGCATACAATGTATATAACATATCATATCATTACTTTGACAAGTAAGTAATTGAAGTAATAAAATTACTTTTAACGTCATGAAACACTTTTATATTCAATTAAGTATCAAGCAAAAACTTCTTTCGAGTAGTGAACGCTTCGTGCATACATATTCCAAATCAATTACACTCTTTCTGTCATATTCCGACATCATTGTATAAACAGATTTAAAGTTATATAATGGCTTCCAATAATGTCCAGTAAATATTTAAGTATTATCTCATCATATAATGGGCACACTAAAACAAAATGGAATTCGTCTTCAATTACATTAACATTGCGTTTTAAACAAAAGCATCAATATCTATATTCTCTATCTTTATTCATATGTCGGCCCATTCCAATTTGTAGTTTGTATAGCTTGAACAACGAACATTCGATAAATTCCATTTCGATTTAAGCACGCCACGCATTTGAAAACCCGGGATTGTACACGCTCTATAGTTTCATCATAATGTGTTGCATAAAATAGATTTAATTCGGAACTCACGCGCTGTGGGTTTTTCTGATATCTGAGCGCGCGCGGGAGGTACAAAAACGTCGATATCCGATGTGCTTCCCATTCAGTAGTGGGTAATAAGTATTTAAACGACAGTAGTGTTTCTTTTAGGAAATGTCAAAATTCAAGTCTTTTGTTGTTATTACTAATACTATTATTTTTATTAATTACACATAACAAATCTAACACTGATATACATGTCTTCCAGACGATTAATACAGGATTAAAGTCTAAATTAGGGATGGGGCCGAATATCCGAATATTCGAATATTCGAAAATCGGCCGAATATTCGAATCCAAAATTTATATTCGAATATTATATTTGTATGCAAATATACTTCAAAAAGTTACAAGTACATGTATAAAGTCGCAGTTTTGGATTCCATTATAAGTCATTGCTTTGATAACAGCTTCCATCAATGAACGAGATGATGATTGGTCGACGGGATGGTTTAAGGAGAGGGACCAATCGTCGATTTACTATCAATTCATAGTTGTGCAATATGTACAAACTATTTTCTGAAAATCAGTCGAAAATAAAAGTAAATTTATGTAAAGCATTTACGTATATTGATAAACATTTAATAATTGGTGTTTTGACAGGTTTTTTAACCTCAGCGGTCAATTGTATAAACAGTGGTTAATATTAACTTTAGTAACTTGATTAACGCAGTTATTTACATTATTATGTTACCGCAAGATAATTGTATTTGTATAAACGATGGTTTCTTCGTTGTAACCTAACCATTGAAATTTGTTAACTTAGCACAGTAAAATTATCTACATTGCAACCCTGAAAATGACGTCGTTTTCGCGCAATTTGTCAGATGAACATTGTCCAATATGGCCTCTGACTGTCACAAAAGAAATAAGCGAAAAGCGGGCTAAACCCTTTAGTGACCGAGAGGTGGACGTTTTTAAGAACTTAAGAAAAGAAAATCTTCATAAACTCATAGCAAACCAAAGCGGCCACTCGTTACCTAATAACTGATGGACACCATGCTCGTTGTAGTCAGAAACTTGGTACAATACATTATTAAAAGCTCCATTAACACTTAAAATCAACGAATATTTCGTAAAATACTTCGTAAAAAGTTGACCCATACAAAATCATTGTTCCTTAAAGCAACAACCAAGCTATTATATACGGAACACTGATTTTGTATGGGTTAACTTTATATTACGACATTATTAACGAAATATTCGTTGATTTTGAGTGTTAATCGGGCTTTGATGTGTACGCATTGAATCGCAAAACTCATTAATTTATCGGGACAATATAACTATTGTGGTTAGTCTACATTAGCGACACAGTAATTCACATGGACCGAAGTAGCGTTCAACGAAGCAAAACAACGAAACGAACACATAATTTTAAAAATATATTGTCACAAGATTTATTATCGAATCCCGGGTGAAAAAAGTTTCATGCTTTTTTTTACATAATTTCACGAAATTTATGATCGAATCCCGGCTGTATAAAGTTTGAAGCAATAAAAGTGTCCGTTTCGCAACACTGCGTTTTGAGAAATAGAATCTATATTCGAAACATGACATGAGTAAAACAGACATAAAATAATTCTTTGGAACGAAATCACTTGCATTGAGTATCAAATGTGATGTGCATTTTAATCTTCAGGTCTTAGTCTTTAGCGAATAATATTCTTTACTTTTCAGATTAGATTAAAGAAAAGCATCATAAAAGAGCTATATAAATAGACATATAAATATCCAACTGATATGGAACGATATATTAGTTCTAGTTCTTCGAATGGACTGAGGATAGTAAGGTTTTTGTTGTTTGGTACTTGTCTGTATGATTTTAAATATATTTGATTTGAATAGCACATTATAAATACGTAACGATGGAGTCAATGTCTTTATTGGTAGTTTCGTAGACAAACTTCCATTTATAATGGTAACCGAAGCTGTTTACATGAACATGCAGCATTATATGCAGCATTATATCGTGTTACATAGTATTCTTACAAATTAAACACGATCGAGATTTGTTCATCTAAACAAAAATGATTAAACCATGCTATTTTTATCAACTATAACGAACGTTTGAACAGAAAAAGTGGTGTTTACTATTCAGCGATAAGAGAAATTGTTGATTCACTCTCTTTTAAAATATGATAGTCAGCTTTTGTTTGTACCTACCGCGCGTGCTCAAATATCGGAAAACCCCAGACTGTAGAGTTTCGAATAACAACTATTGGGGTCACCATTGCATCGAATAGTTTAAAACCATCCTTAGGTTGGAAATAAAGAAAGATTTTGAAATCTGTATATGTTATCCACCGCCTTTTAAGCTTGTAGACTTAATATTTCCTGGATTTGGTCCATGACAGGGTTGGTGTAAAATAGGCTCCCAGATATTTATAAAGCTGCACAACTTCAATGTGTTCACCGTTTTAAAATCATATTTCATAGGATCTTAGCGGGCCTCCGATGCGAAACACCATAATTGTTTGCTTTTCTACATTATTTTTGTCAATAAGGGAGCAGAAAGTGTAAAGTGTCGTCCCAGATTAGCCCGTGGAGTGCACACAGGCTAATTAGAGGCGACACTTTCCAGTTTTATTATATTTTTCGTTTGTCTCCTCAGCAAAAATCCTGTTTAGGCGGAAAGTGTCGTCCCTGACTAGCCTGTGTGTTTACTAAAAATGTCATCTCCATGCAAGTGTGTAAGCCATTTATATCCGTGATCTTTCATGAACGACATTATTTTGTCTCTGTGATGATCCGTTTCTATGGTGAAGACATCAATGTCAATTTGGTTCCAGTCTATGGACTCCAGGATGTACAATTCCGCGCCTTCAACATCCAATGAGAAATAATCCACCTTTTTAGTGCCAATCACGTTCAAAACATCCAAGAGGCTGTAACATTGAACGGTTACGGTTTTGTTGAACGTTTTATCATTGTTGTTTCTTTCGCTGTTTATTCTGTTCCTGTGCTGTGCAGTCATGACTGCATCTGCACTGGAAATCATTCCGGCGATCGTAAATGTCAAGGACGTATTCGTATATCCTAGGCAACAGTTAATAGCATAACAATTTCTGTTCACAGAAGGTATGAAAGAAAATAAGTGTGGAATGGCTTCAATTAAAAGTCCCGTCCAGTTGTTCTTCATTTCAAGGAGTAATGTGTTTGACATAAACTGTCCGTCATACGCTCCGATTTCAACAAAAAACCCATTTCTTTTAGACCCAAAGAGATTGTTTAGGTACTCGTCTTGTCCATACTGCGAAAAAGAATCCTTGTTACGAAGATCTGGGTACAAATTGTAACTGCCGTTTCCATGAATCAGTACCTTCCGAATGCGATCGCTAACTGTCCCTGTGTGATCGCTAACTGTCCCTGTGTGATCGCTAACTGTCCCTGCGTGATCGCTAACTGTCCCTGTGCGATCGCCCACTGCCCCTGCGTGATCGTTAACTGTCCCTGTGTGGTCGCCCACTGCCCCTGCGTGATCGCTCACTTTCACTGCAAGACCGCTTATTGTCCCCTCGGAGTTTGCTGTTTTGTCACAAGCTACCTTTTCATCTGCCTGCCAGCTGAGTGGTTCCGCATTCCGTATTAGGAATTTGACGTTAAAAAGAAATGCACAAGTACAGAATCCCACAATAAACGGCTTCAAGTTTCTGCGCAACTTTTTTGCAAGCATGTTGAATGAACCAAGACGTTCAATGGCGTGTACTCCAGTCGGCAAGTGTAACACACTAACTATGAAATTTTAATTAAAGGCAGAAATTCGATACGCTTCATACACAACCTCCGCGCAGATATTTGACTGGCTCCGGTATCAAATTGCATGCCGCATATGTATTTATCCAATACCTCGTTAAAGTAAATACGAAGAGGGGTAACACGATTTAAGTTAAAAGGGCGGTTGACGAATCGCACTCCAGAAGTATTTGACAAACTTGCATGCGTTATAAACATAATTTATGTTTCAAAAAGATCATAACTGGGCTTTATTTGTATAACTTCTGTTCTTGTATTATAGAGTTTACCAGGTTTAAGTCACGTGATGTACATAGCTGACTGTACCTATAAACATGCATACACTGGAGCTCTGCGCTCTCTCTCATACCAGCTTTCCATCGTGTTAAATATATTGTATTAACATACTGTTATATTGGTGCTTATAAAAAGTAGTTAGAACACTTCAGTGTCGTTCTTTATTAACACCGACAAACAGATAACAAAACATGGTGTCAGAAACCTAAATAGCTCTTAAATAAAAATGGATTTAACTGGTGTACCTACTCCGCGGGTGGACTGGGATAGTGCGAACCTTTTAGAGGCATTCCGTCGTTTCCGTCAACATGTGTCTTTAATGTTTGATGGGCCGTACAAGGACAAATCGGACGAGGCAAAAGTTGCATATCTTTTGTTATTTGTCGGAGAGAGAGTCCGGAAATATACAATACGCTGAATTTGAGTGCAGATGATCGCAAATCAGTAACAAGAATAAGCGACGCTTTTCAACACAACCTTCAACCAAAATCAAATCCTGTATTTTGTCGATATAAATTCAATAATAAACGCCAGGGAACCAGCACTATCGAGGAATTCGTAACAAAAATCAAAGTTCTTGCTCAAGACTGTTGCTTTGGTGACTCATACCAAGACGATATGATAAGAGACAGAATTGTACTTGGGATTTCGTCAGAGAAAATTCGGGCCAAACTGATCGAACAAGGTGAAAAATTGACTCTAACAAAAGCCATTGAAATGTGTCAGTCGTATGAATACGCACAGTTGCAGCTCATTCAAATGAAACCGGAAAGTCAAACCATGGTTAATGCTTTAAAAACGAAAAGTAAATCCAGTCACCAACATCAGGCATCCAAATCGTCTATCAAGTGCACAGGTACATCTGGTGCAAAGCAGACAACACTGTACCGTAGACCAACGGAGGGCGCTTCCACGAACCGAGGATCAACGTCGAACGGCAACACACGAGGGCCGACGTCGGGCGCATCCAGTCGTGACCAGAAATGTGGAAACTGCGGGGGTCAGTGGCACACGTCGCGTGACCATTGTCCAGCCAAAGGAAAGAAGTGTAACAAATGTCACAAGTGGAACCATTTTGCAAAAGTTTGTCGGTTGCAAAATGTGAACTCCGTCGCAGAAGACGTCGTGTTTGTGGACAGTGTAAAATCTGGTGTTAACAATGGCCAAGCGTTTGTATCATTTTGTGTTGGGCCTAAGCAAACGTTGGTCAGTTTTAAAGTTGATACAGGATCGCAGATAAACATTTTACCATATTCTGTATATCAAACATCTGGTGTTAAAGGGCCATTACAATTGTCGTATGTCCGTCTGTCAGCGTATAACAATACGCCTTTAAAGCCAAAGGGTATGGTAACTTTGAATTGTACATATTCAAAGACAGGTGAAAGAAAACCTGTACTGTTTCATGTTATAGAAACCAGGTCTTCTCCACTTTTGAGCCTCCAAACATCGCTTGAGTTTGGTCAGATTTAGGTCTCATTTGCTGTGGAATCCCAGAACAGTGATACGTTCTTGACAAAACAGAAAATACTAAGGGACTTCCCAGATCTTTTCAATGGTATAGGTGCAATGCCAGGTCCATGCAAGATTCATTTAAAACATGATGCAATTCCTGTTATTCACCCACCAAGGAAAACCCCAAGTGCACTGAGAGATAAGGTCAAAGCTGAGTTAGATCGAATGGAAACTTTAGGAGTCATTAGTAAGGTCATTGAACCTACAGAATGGGTTAACTCAATGGTAGTTGTTGAGAAAGGCCAAGGCAAACTGCGAGTTTGTTTGGACCCTACAGACTTGAACAATAGCATTCAACGTCCTCACTACCATATGAGAACATTAGATGATGTATTACCATCACTATCAGGTGCAAAGTATTTCACCAAGCTAGATGCTAGGTCAGGTTACTGGTCCTCTGAGAGAACTATTGCAAACAAATGTGGCATTCTCATGGTTAGAACCACAGCAGCAAGCATTTACCAAAGTGAAAGATTTGTTGACAAAGCCAGGTCAAGTCTTAGGGTATTATGATCACAAGAAACCTCTTGTTTTGCAAACAGATAGCTCTAGAATAGGTCTTGGTGCTACTCTCTTGCAGGAAGGTCGACCAATTGCTTATGCATGCAAATCACTCACCTCAACTCAACAAAACTATGCAATGATTGAATTAGAGTGTTTGGGAATTCTGTTTGGTCTAAAACGATTTTACCAATGGGTCTATGGTAGACATGTTACCGTAGAAACAGACCACCTGTCATTTGTTTCTATCTTTAGGAAGCCGCTTCACAGCGCACCTGCTCGTTTGCAGCGCATGCTATTGCAAATGCAGCCATACAACATTGAAGTAAAGTATCGTCCGGGTAGAGATATTCCCGTCCCAGATACATTGTCTAGGAAACCACTGTTGGATACATTCGCAGAATTATCCGAAAAAGCTGACATTCATGTTAATATGGTTATGTCAAATGTACCAGTTAGTGACAGAAAAATGCAAGAAATTAGGCATCAAACTGCAAAAGAAGCGCAAATGGTCACACTGAAACAAACAATTTTGTCGGGTTGGCTTAATTGCAAAAGTCAATGTCCTTCCACATTAACAGAATTCTGGTGTTACAGAGATGAATTAATCATCAGTGATGGTATCATCATGAAAGGTCATAAAATTGTGATACCGCCATCGTTAAGAAAAAGCATGCTTGAACTTGTTCATATGGGTCACATGGGAGTAGAAAAATGCTTGAATAGAGCACGTACCGTAATGTTTTGGTCTCGTATTTCAAGTGATATCAAACAGCTGGTGCTCAATTGTCCTGTCTGTTTAGAGCATCGCAGTTCAAATGCGAAAGAACCCCTTATTTCACATGACATACCTGAGAATCCGTGGTAAATGGTTACTACAGATTTGTTCACATGGAATGGCAAGAATTATATAGTTGTAGTTGATAACTACTCGCATTACTTTGAGGTCAAAGAATTGCCAAATCTGCGAAGTGAAATCGCATGAAAGGTATATATGCTAGAATGGGCATCCCAGAAATTGTTATTTCTGACAATGGGCCGTGTTACAGCAGTGCTGAATTTGCAAATTTTGCAAAGCAATATGATTTCAGTCACAAGACATCAAGTCCACATCATCCTTCGGGAAATGGTTTTGCAGAGGTGTATGTTAAAATCTGTAAACAGATTTTATCAAAAGCAAAAGCTTCTAAAACCGATCCAATGCTAAGCATTCTTGAGTACAGAGTCACTCCAATGGAATGTGGTTACAGTCCTTCTGAGCTTCTTATGGGCAGACAGCTTAGATCAATTATTCCCACGGCTAGGTCAAATTTGCTACCCAGATACGTTTCTCCTGAGATAGTTAGAGAAAGGTTATCTTCTTCTAAAACAAAAAGCAAAATCCATTATGACAAGAATGCGAAATCACTCCCTCCACTTGATATAGTAGAGAGTCGGCAAGAATTGAGAGCAAATACCTAAAATGGAAACAGGCTGTTGTTACTGATAAACACAATGATAGATCTTATACTGTACAACCCCTAGATGGAGCCTCTTACAGGCGTAACAGGCGTCATCTTCTAAAAACTAATGAGAAATTCCCGGAAACACCAGATTTTGATTTCCAGTCTATTGTTGATGTGGAAAGTACTTTTGAAAGTGCAAATAATTCTCAAATGCAAGAGAACGTACAACAAAATTATCCAAACGCACAGCCAAACATTGACAACCAGCGACCAGTCTACACTACACGTTACGGTCGACAGGTCAGGCCGAAAGTGATAATGGACTAGTGAAGACATAGCAGACATCAATAATGAGTGTATTGCTTTATCTGTTCCACGGGTCGAAGTGTGAACAACGGTGACAGTTCTAATTGTTCTCCCCTCAATTGCTCATGCTTAATTGCTTTATCTGATAAGCTTTGTTAATTGCAAGGATATGAAATAACCAGGAATTTCATTCAAGTAATTGTATTCTGATTAAAGCAACAATTTCATTTTGCTGTTAACTGCGCGTGTACAAGTTAGTTTTGTTGTGTTTTACATTTTTAAATTAATTTGATTTAAAAGGGGGAGATGTTCTAGTATTATAGAGTTTACCAGGTTTAAGTCACGTGAGGTACATAGCTGACTGTACCTATTAACATGCATACACTGGAGCTCTGCGCTCTCTCTCATACCAGCTTTCCATCGAGTTAAATCTATTGTATTCACATACTGTTATATTGGTGCTTATTAAAAGTAGTTAGAACACTTTAGTGTCGTTCTTTATTAACACCAACAAACAGATAACAAAACAACATCGATTAAAGTATACAACGATAATTATATATTATTTGTTTGTCACACAAATTCAATATTAATTAAAGAATTAAAAAATCAAAAGAAAAATGTTATTTTATTTATTTAAATAACGGTTGAAAATCAAAAACATTCATTTATCAACATCCATGCGTTATAAATAAATTCACTGTTGGTAGTATAAAAACCTCAAACGAGTGCAGTAACAAACTACCTTAACTTCACTTTTTTCAAACTTCCTGGTCAGAAAACATGGCAAATACGCAACTTTTCGTTCATTTGGTTACATATAAACACGGCAGTTAAGCATTGTGCTTGAGAGTTTCAGATTGGTAGTTATTATATACGCATCGATTTAATAACATTAGAAGTATTGGAAGTATGCCGTTAATGAAACTATTCAAAATCTTTATTCAGAGATCGAAGAGATCAAAAGAGCGGATTGAACTATTGATGAACGGAGTCGATGTACATGTATCAAGATTAAATATAGAGTTTTTTCAATCATAAATATTTTAATTTACTAGTATGTCAATAAGTTATTTATGCATGGATGCATGGACTCGAGATAGTAAGATTAGATAGAGATAGTTAATCATAATTATCGTAATATATGTCGTTTCGATTTCAGGTTAAAAGCAGACGAGGTGATCGAATATTTTGGACGTATGCTGTGCGTGACTGTACCTCACGGGCAACTACGAGAGAAGGAATCATCGTCAGAAACAACGGACACCATACGCATGGGGGAAATTAATTTGCAGTAGCCTCCGACAGGGTGATGCAGAGAAAACGGAAACGATGCAGAGAAAAAACTTCACCTGTTCCAACAATGTACAGTGTATATGTTACTGCGCCTCGAACCTATGATTGGAATGGAGACACCGCTTCGCTCGTCTTGTGTTTACCGACATACGTAGGTGCACGACACTAGGTGTAAGACACAAATTTACCTCAAAGAAGCAAAAAACAGACCCACTCCCCCATAACCGACACAATATTAACCTTGAGGGAGAAATGACACAGACGTCGACATGTTAGTGATTCCTTCTGATAGATGAGGAAGACGACCAGAGATTTATTGTATTCACCACAGACTCAAATTTACAGAACATGTGTGCGGCGAGAACTGTATATGGTGACGGAACATTCTACACCTACCCTAACCTATTTTACCAGCTCTACACCTGGCAAACGTTTTGACGAACACATGTACCCTGTCATGTTTGCGTTACTACCAGGGAAGTCCGAGGCAGTATACAGGCGGTTGTTCAAAGCTCTGGTGAGAGATTTTACGCAGCTAGGTTTTATGCTTCAACTGCTTTAAAGCCCAGTTGTTTTACAATACGTTTTTTGTTTAGTTTAATTGCTTTTGTCCCGACCCATAGAAATGATTATTATAAAAATAATTCCGTATCAAATAATATACATTTGTTTAGGTTATTTAAGTTATTTTCCTTGCTATATGTATATTTTAAGATCATAAGTATTTGTTCTTAGGTTTTTTTAAGAATTTTGTTTTATAAATCCAATGTATACAATAATGTTATTGTATCTTCAATTTTACTGGGTATACGGCTACCTCTATTTACTGTAATAACTCTTATTTTTTGGACACTTAAAAACATTAAGATTTTGTGTGTCGGAAATTAAACAAACTCTAAAATATTTTAAAAAAAAACAGTGTTCGGAAAGTAAGAGAAACACTGACAATATGCCTAAATGCAATGGGATGTCTCTATATTCGTGCGTATAACGTCATCAATAATCGCGATTGCTTGTATATACCACACCGTTTGGCATTAAGGAAATGTTTGAACTAAATTGAATATGATTTAATTGCGTTTGACTTTGTATTTATTATCGTTGTACCGAAAGATGTTCAATACATGTTCTTTGACCACAGAGTAAGAGTATTAGCATTTGATGGACTGTATGTGGAAACATGCCTATTTACCCAAATAAACCAAATGCAACGACCCAGTGACTTCAAACATTCATTTGTCAGATTGTATGGCCGTTATCAGGATGTAAAACACGTGTGTAATGTGTTTGCGGATTAACGCAAAATGGTTGATATCTGATACAAATGAGACTGTCTGAAAATTGACACTAATAAAATGAAGGGGAGAAATATATGGGTCCGAAAAATTGGATGCAAACAAAATATTGGCTTGAAAAGAGGGTTCCAGAAAGTTAGAAAAATTGAGATAGGTATTGGAGTTACCATCAACAACCTAGTGGGTCTCAGGTGGCAGATAGGGGCGACCTTTAGATATAGGAGCTAGGTGTTAGATAAGCTGAGCTTGCCCGAATTCACACATTGTTCTGAACCACCTTGCGGTGATACTTACAAAAATGGAGAGAACGCAAGTTTCAACATCATGCACTGCAATGCAAAAGGAGTAGAAAACAAGAAAACAGAGTTAGAGGATGTTTTGCATGTACCCAGCATCAATATCTGCTTCAAACAAAAAGAAACACATGTGAGAGGAGAAGCGATGGTAAAGAAAGGAAGAAGTTTGAGATGAACCAGATAAAAAAACAGCACGAGTACCAGCGACAAAAAAGAATGAACTAGGCAGCGTAAACCCGCTGTAGCGTGAACTTTGTTAGATCGTGAAGAACATCAGATAAACCGGCAGTCTTAAGATTCTCACAGTACCCCGTGTATTCATCAGATCATTGGTCGTAAAAAGTGTCAGATCGATGCACAATAACAATTTTTGTTCCAATACAAGCCGAGTTCGCGAATAACATAGCGGTTTTATGATCTAGTAGTAATTTTCGGATATCTGATTGTTTCGGACGTTGAACGTAAACAAGTTGTTAACAACAAAAATAACTAACACAACAATAGTTATAACTCCATGTAAACCTTATGAAATATAAACTAATTTTATATGACAATTTATAAACTCGATGGTATATTTGTATTGCATTGTAAATTCGTCATTTACAGTGTAGCAGTATTTAAAGTAAGCATTATTAGCCAAAATAATGGACTATTATTTATAAATATATTTTTGCAAATGAACAAATATTACAATATAGATCTGTTTACAAAATAATTACAGACGCAGAAATTAATATTCACAAAACACAACCACCTTCATAATTATTAATTTAGCAAATTTACATGTACACTACATACAGAAACATTATTTTTAAATAAGAATTAGAAATGTGACTTATAACACACCTGCATGTTACCAATATCATAATTTATTTGTGTTATTTCAAAGTTTTTAAGTTCCTTTCCGAGCCAGAGGCTAGATTCAAGAAATTTGGGACGAAATTAGAATTATAGCTGAAATGTTCCCGCTATTTCGTTGTTACTGAATATCTTTCAATATGGTTAAGTCTTGTGTTGTGGGGAGGGGGGTCTGGAGTACCGGGAGAAAACTTCACCTGTCCGGTATGGTGACCACCAACCAGACACACATGCTGCCGGGATCAGGAGACAAACCATATTTGCCTAAATTAGAAGCGAGTATAGAAACCACTGTTATAGCTGGACAGCCTTATCATTTATTCAGTCTGTCAATAAATTTATATTGCAATCTTTACGGATCTTTAACCAGTCCATGACGCTGTACAGACACCTCCTCCACTATCATCATTCTTAATAATGAGTGAAGTTATGGTTTTTTAACCCTAATTAATTACAACAAGAGTCCCGCGGTCGGAGATATATGCTTCCCAAACAGGGCTTTGAATTAGTGACCCCAATTTTAATAGGAGTCATCTACTGTTTAAGGTCAATGCACATGTGAAGTATCAAGCCAATCAATCAATTCGTTGCCTATTGATTGATTTATTCCGATATCAGCTTATCTTCAGTCCGTTACTGACCTAGGGAAAAATACAGTTGAAATTGATCAGTTTGTCTTAAAATCCTCGCCGCCTAGTTATTTGTTTATACCGATAGGGGTGTGATTTAAGAATCACCCCAAGAGAGAAAAATGTTCAACCCCGTTTTTGGTGCAATTTAACTTTTCTTTTGTACATAGACCCAGCAAAGTTAATAACAATTTGTTAAATAATTTTGACTTTGAAATGGAGGAAACCGTCTGAATTGAGTAGAAATCCCAACACTGACCAAGTATTCAGAAAAAAACAGTTCATGAAAATGAAACGATGAAGACATAACCACCATCGGGATGATTACATTTCAGTCAAATGTTCTTGGATCCAAGCAACTTCATGAGCAATATACGATAGCATACCCTCATCAATTCTTATTGAGGTCATTCATTTGATCTCGTGATTATAACAAGCAAAAATGATCATATTATCATTTTGAGTCTCCAGTACAGTGTTACTTCTAGTAATTACTGGTACTTTAATCTAAACATGTCCATTATTTTTTGCAAAACAGTTGGTTTAGCAATTTTAAGACAAATTTAATTTCTTGGCACCACGATCATTTTTGTGGATTATAATGTTATGATTGGAGTACCTGTAAATAATTGGTGCCTGTGTATTTATGACTTGCACAATGATTTACCTTTGTGTTACACTTTTGAGATTTTCGGAATACATACCGACTACTTCTTTTTTTCATAAATTTAAGGCCAAGAAGTTTTATATAAATATTTTATGGAGTTCACTCATTATTCGAGCCCAAAGCACTTTCAGAAAGCAACAAGCATATTCGTTCAATTGATTTCCCTCGCCAAAAAAATTTCATTATTGATTAGCGCAGAAGTAAAGGAAGGTTTGAGCTTTTTTTTAATACTTTATAGATACATCTTAAAAAATAAAAAAATAAAGGGAAATAACTCTCATTTAATACAGTTAATGTATATGGTTCTTGTGCATGGCTGTTCTCCTGATTGATATCTTAACACCCATGAAGTTCCAAGTGATTGATATCTAAACACCCATGAAGTTCCATGTGATTGATATCTAAACACCCATGAAGTTCCATGTGATTGATATCTAAACACCCATGAAGTTCCATGTGATTGATATCTAAACACCCATGAAGTCCCATGTGATTGATATCTAAACACCCATGAAGTTCCGTGTGATTGCTATCTAAACTCCCATGAAGTTCCATGTGATTGATATCTAAACACCCATGAAGTTCCATGTGATTGATATCTACACACCCATGAAGTTCCATGTTAAAATCTTGTATTGTATCTTAAATATATCCCTGGAAAATTGCATAATTCATAAGAAACAAAGGGCAATAACTCTTATTTAAGGGGTAATATAATACAATATAGGAAATGGAGATACAATGGTAAAGATAATTTCTAATATCTCGGAGTTGTTGTTAACTACAAGGGTAGCTTACAATTTAGTCAAAAACATTAAGTTGGAAAATCCTATTAGAAAATGCATATTATACTGTTTAAATGTAAGTAGTGTCAGCTGAATCCGAAATAATTGGGCAGTCGTTATATTATTTTTTGTTTTTTTCTTTTTATGCTATGCATCTGAAAGGTAAATCTTTTTAAATAAATCTTAATAGATCAAACGCACAAGTTAATATTATTATCGTTGTACCGAAAGATGTTCAATACATGTTCTTTGACCACAGAGTAAGAGTATTAGCATTTGATGGACTGTATGTGGAAACATGCCTATTTACCCAAATAAACCAAATGCAACGACCCAGTGACTTCAAACATTCATTTGTCAGATTGTATGGCCGTTATCAGGATGTAAAACACGTGTGTAATGTGTTTGCGGATTAACGCAAAATGGTTGATATCTGATACAAATGAGACTGTCTGAAAATTGACACTAATAAAATGAAGGGGAGAAATATATGGGTCCGAAAAATTGGATGCAAACAAAATATTGGCTTGAAAAGAGGGTTCCAGAAAGTTAGAAAAATTGAGATAGGTATTGGAGTTACCATCAACAACCTAGTGGGTCTCAGGTGGCAGATAGGGGCGACCTTTAGATATAGGAGCTAGGTGTTAGATAAGCTGAGCTTGCCCGAATTCACACATTGTTCTGAACCACCTTGCGGTGATACTTACAAAAATGGAGAGAACGCAAGTTTCAACATCATGCACTGCAATGCAAAAGGAGTAGAAAACAAGAAAACAGAGTTAGAGGATGTTTTGCATGTACCCAGCATCAATATCTGCTTCAAACAAAAAGAAACACATGTGAGAGGAGAAGCGATGGTAAAGAAAGGAAGAAGTTTGAGATGAACCAGATAAAAAAACAGCACGAGTACCAGCGACAAAAAAGAATGAACTAGGCAGCGTAAACCCGCTGTAGCGTGAACTTTGTTAGATCGTGAAGAACATCAGATAAACCGGCAGTCTTAAGATTCTCACAGTACCCCGTGTATTCATCAGATCATTGGTCGTAAAAAGTGTCAGATCGATGCACAATAACAATTTTTGTTCCAATACAAGCCGAGTTCGCGAATAACATAGCGGTTTTATGATCTAGTAGTAATTTTCGGATATCTGATTGTTTCGGACGTTGAACGTAAACAAGTTGTTAACAACAAAAATAACTAACACAACAATAGTTATAACTCCATGTAAACCTTATGAAATATAAACTAATTTTATATGACAATTTATAAACTCGATGGTATATTTGTATTGCATTGTAAATTCGTCATTTACAGTGTAGCAGTATTTAAAGTAAGCATTATTAGCCAAAATAATGGACTATTATTTATAAATATATTTTTGCAAATGAACAAATATTACAATATAGATCTGTTTACAAAATAATTACAGACGCAGAAATTAATATTCACAAAACACAACCACCTTCATAATTATTAATTTAGCAAATTTACATGTACACTACATACAGAAACATTATTTTTAAATAAGAATTAGAAATGTGACTTATAACACACCTGCATGTTACCAATATCATAATTTATTTGTGTTATTTCAAAGTTTTTAAGTTCCTTTCCGAGCCAGAGGCTAGATTCAAGAAATTTGGGACGAAATTAGAATTATAGCTGAAATGTTCCCGCTATTTCGTTGTTACTGAATATCTTTCAATATGGTTAAGTCTTGTGTTGTGGGGAGGGGGGTCTGGAGTACCGGGAGAAAACTTCACCTGTCCGGTATGGTGACCACCAACCAGACACACATGCTGCCGGGATCAGGAGACAAACCATATTTGCCTAAATTAGAAGCGAGTATAGAAACCACTGTTATAGCTGGACAGCCTTATCATTTATTCAGTCTGTCAATAAATTTATATTGCAATCTTTACGGATCTTTAACCAGTCCATGACGCTGTACAGACACCTCCTCCACTATCATCATTCTTAATAATGAGTGAAGTTATGGTTTTTTAACCCTAATTAATTACAACAAGAGTCCCGCGGTCGGAGATATATGCTTCCCAAACAGGGCTTTGAATTAGTGACCCCAATTTTAATAGGAGTCATCTACTGTTTAAGGTCAATGCACATGTGAAGTATCAAGCCAATCAATCAATTCGTTGCCTATTGATTGATTTATTCCGATATCAGCTTATCTTCAGTCCGTTACTGACCTAGGGAAAAATACAGTTGAAATTGATCAGTTTGTCTTAAAATCCTCGCCGCCTAGTTATTTGTTTATACCGATAGGGGTGTGATTTAAGAATCACCCCAAGAGAGAAAAATGTTCAACCCCGTTTTTGGTGCAATTTAACTTTTCTTTTGTACATAGACCCAGCAAAGTTAATAACAATTTGTTAAATAATTTTGACTTTGAAATGGAGGAAACCGTCTGAATTGAGTAGAAATCCCAACACTGACCAAGTATTCAGAAAAAAACAGTTCATGAAAATGAAACGATGAAGACATAACCACCATCGGGATGATTACATTTCAGTCAAATGTTCTTGGATCCAAGCAACTTCATGAGCAATATACGATAGCATACCCTCATCAATTCTTATTGAGGTCATTCATTTGATCTCGTGATTATAACAAGCAAAAATGATCATATTATCATTTTGAGTCTCCAGTACAGTGTTACTTCTAGTAATTACTGGTACTTTAATCTAAACATGTCCATTATTTTTTGCAAAACAGTTGGTTTAGCAATTTTAAGACAAATTTAATTTCTTGGCACCACGATCATTTTTGTGGATTATAATGTTATGATTGGAGTACCTGTAAATAATTGGTGCCTGTGTATTTATGACTTGCACAATGATTTACCTTTGTGTTACACTTTTGAGATTTTCGGAATACATACCGACTACTTCTTTTTTTCATAAATTTAAGGCCAAGAAGTTTTATATAAATATTTTATGGAGTTCACTCATTATTCGAGCCCAAAGCACTTTCAGAAAGCAACAAGCATATTCGTTCAATTGATTTCCCTCGCCAAAAAAATTTCATTATTGATTAGCGCAGAAGTAAAGGAAGGTTTGAGCTTTTTTTTAATACTTTATAGATACATCTTAAAAAATAAAAAAATAAAGGGAAATAACTCTCATTTAATACAGTTAATGTATATGGTTCTTGTGCATGGCTGTTCTCCTGATTGATATCTTAACACCCATGAAGTTCCAAGTGATTGATATCTAAACACCCATGAAGTTCCATGTGATTGATATCTAAACACCCATGAAGTTCCATGTGATTGATATCTAAACACCCATGAAGTTCCATGTGATTGATATCTAAACACCCATGAAGTCCCATGTGATTGATATCTAAACACCCATGAAGTTCCGTGTGATTGCTATCTAAACTCCCATGAAGTTCCATGTGATTGATATCTAAACACCCATGAAGTTCCATGTGATTGATATCTACACACCCATGAAGTTCCATGTTAAAATCTTGTATTGTATCTTAAATATATCCCTGGAAAATTGCATAATTCATAAGAAACAAAGGGCAATAACTCTTATTTAAGGGGTAATATAATACAATATAGGAAATGGAGATACAATGGTAAAGATAATTTCTAATATCTCGGAGTTGTTGTTAACTACAAGGGTAGCTTACAATTTAGTCAAAAACATTAAGTTGGAAAATCCTATTAGAAAATGCATATTATACTGTTTAAATGTAAGTAGTGTCAGCTGAATCCGAAATAATTGGGCAGTCGTTATATTATTTTTTGTTTTTTTCTTTTTATGCTATGCATCTGAAAGGTAAATCTTTTTAAATAAATCTTAATAGATCAAACGCACAAGTTAATATTATTATCGTTGTACCGAAAGATGTTCAATACATGTTCTTTGACCACAGAGTAAGAGTATTAGCATTTGATGGACTGTATGTGGA
Organism: Dreissena polymorpha; assembly: GCF_020536995.1. Taxonomy (NCBI): domain Eukaryota; kingdom Metazoa; phylum Mollusca; class Bivalvia; order Myida; family Dreissenidae; genus Dreissena; species Dreissena polymorpha. The sequence goes on from NC_068364.1 coordinate 69,386,473, forward strand.
AACATGCCTATTTACCCAAATAAACCAAATGCAACGACCCAGTGACTTCAAACATTCATTTGTCAGATTGTATGGCCGTTATCAGGATGTAAAACACGTGTGTAATGTGTTTGCGGATTAACGCAAAATGGTTGATATCTGATACAAATGAGACTGTCTGAAAATTGACACTAATAAAATGAAGGGGAGAAATATATGGGTCCGAAAAATTGGATGCAAACAAAATATTGGCTTGAAAAGAGGGTTCCAGAAAGTTAGAAAAATTGAGATAGGTATTGGAGTTACCATCAACAACCTAGTGGGTCTCAGGTGGCAGATAGGGGCGACCTTTAGATATAGGAGCTAGGTGTTAGATAAGCTGAGCTTGCCCGAATTCACACATTGTTCTGAACCACCTTGCGGTGATACTTACAAAAATGGAGAGAACGCAAGTTTCAACATCATGCACTGCAATGCAAAAGGAGTAGAAAACAAGAAAACAGAGTTAGAGGATGTTTTGCATGTACCCAGCATCAATATCTGCTTCAAACAAAAAGAAACACATGTGAGAGGAGAAGCGATGGTAAAGAAAGGAAGAAGTTTGAGATGAACCAGATAAAAAAACAGCACGAGTACCAGCGACAAAAAAGAATGAACTAGGCAGCGTAAACCCGCTGTAGCGTGAACTTTGTTAGATCGTGAAGAACATCAGATAAACCGGCAGTCTTAAGATTCTCACAGTACCCCGTGTATTCATCAGATCATTGGTCGTAAAAAGTGTCAGATCGATGCACAATAACAATTTTTGTTCCAATACAAGCCGAGTTCGCGAATAACATAGCGGTTTTATGATCTAGTAGTAATTTTCGGATATCTGATTGTTTCGGACGTTGAACGTAAACAAGTTGTTAACAACAAAAATAACTAACACAACAATAGTTATAACTCCATGTAAACCTTATGAAATATAAACTAATTTTATATGACAATTTATAAACTCGATGGTATATTTGTATTGCATTGTAAATTCGTCATTTACAGTGTAGCAGTATTTAAAGTAAGCATTATTAGCCAAAATAATGGACTATTATTTATAAATATATTTTTGCAAATGAACAAATATTACAATATAGATCTGTTTACAAAATAATTACAGACGCAGAAATTAATATTCACAAAACACAACCACCTTCATAATTATTAATTTAGCAAATTTACATGTACACTACATACAGAAACATTATTTTTAAATAAGAATTAGAAATGTGACTTATAACACACCTGCATGTTACCAATTTCATAATTTATTTGTGTTATTTCAAAGTTTTTAAGTTCCTTTCCGAGCCAGAGGCTAGATTCAAGAAATTTGGGACGAAATTAGAATTATAGCTGAAATGTTCCCGCTATTTCGTTGTTACTGAATATCTTTCAATATGGTTAAGTCTTGTGTTGTGGGGAGGGGGGTCTGGAGTACCGGGAGAAAACTTCACCTGTCCGGTATGGTGACCACCAACCAGACTCACATGCTGCCGGGATCAGGAGACAAACCATATTTGCCTAATATAGAAGCGAGTATAGAAACCACTGTTATAGCTGGACAGCCTTATCATTTATTCAGTCTGTCAATAAATTTATATTGCAATCTTTACGGATCTTTAACCAGTCCATGACGCTGTACAGACACCTCCTCCACTATCATCATTCTTAATAATGAGTGAAGTTATGGTTTTTTAACCCTAATTAATTACAACAAGAGTCCCGCGGTCGGAGATATATGCTTCCCAAACAGGGCTTTGAATTAGTGACCCCAATTTTAATAGGAGTCATCTACTGTTTAAGGTCAATGCACATGTGAAGTATCAAGCCAATCAATCAATTCGTTGCCTATTGATTGATTTATTCCGATATCAGCTTATCTTCAGTCCGTTACTGACCTAGGGAAAAATACAGTTGAAATTGATCAGTTTGTCTTAAAATCCTCGCCGCCTAGTTATTTGTTTATACCGATAGGGGTGTGATTTAAGAATCACCCCAAGAGAGAAAAATGTTCAACCCCGTTTTTGGTGCAATTTAACTTTTCTTTTGTACATAGACCCAGCAAAGTTAATAACATTTTGTTAAATAATTTTGACTTTGAAATGGAGGAAACCGTCTGAATTGAGTAGAAATCCCAACACTGACCAAGTATTCAGAAAAAAACAGTTCATGAAAATGAAACGATGAAGACATAACCACCATCGGGATGATTACATTTCAGCCAAATGTTCTTGGATCCAAGCAACTTCATGAGCAATATACGATAGCATACCCTCATCAATTCTTATTGAGGTCATTCATTTGATCTCGTGATTATAACAAGCAAAAATGATCATATTATCATTTTGAGTCTCCAGTACAGTGTTACTTCTAGTAATTACTGGTACTTTAATCTAAACATGTCCATTATTTTTTGCAAAACAGTTGGTTTAGCAATTTTAAGACAAATTTAATTTCTTGGCACCACGATCATTTTTGTGGATTATAATGTTATGATTGGAGTACCTGTAAATAATTGGTGCCTGTGTATTTATAACTTGCACAATGATTTACCTTTGTGTTACACTTTTGAGATTTTCGGAATACATACCGACTACTTCTTTTTTTCATAAATTTAAGGTCAAGAAGTTTTATATAAATATTTTATGGAGTTCACTCATTATTCGAGCCCAAAGCACTTTCAGAAAGCAACAAGCATATTCGTTCAATTGATTTCCCTCACCAAAAAAATTTCATTATTGATTAGCGCAGAAGTAAAGGAAGGTTTGAGCTTTTTTTAAATACTTAATAGATACATCTTAAAAAATAAAAAATAAAGGGAAATAACTCTCATTTAATACAGTTAATGTATATGGTTCTTGTGCATGGCTGTTCTCCTGATTGATATCAACACCCATGAAGTTCCAAGTGATTGATATCTAAACACCCATGAAGTTCCATGTGATTGATATCTAAACACCCATGAAGTTCCATGTGATTGATATCTAAACACCCATGAAGTTCCATGTGATTGATATCTAAACACCATGAAGTCCCATGTGATTGCTATCTAAACTCCCATGAAGTTCCATGTGATTGATATCTAAACACCCATGAAGTTCCATGTGATTGATATCTAAACACCCATGAAGTTCCATGTTAAAATCTTGTATTGTATCTTAAATATATCCCTGGAAAATTGCATAATTCATAAGAAACAAAGGGCAATAACTCTTATTTAAGGGGTAATATAATACAAGATAGGAAATGGTAAAGATAATTTCTAATATCTCGGAGTTGTTGTTAACTACATGGGTAGCTTCAAATTTAGTCAAAAACATTAAGTTGGAAAATCCTATTAGAAAATGCATATTATACTGTTTAAATGTAAGTAGTGTCAGCTGAATCCGAAATAATTGGGCAGTCGTTATATTATTTTTTGTTTTTTTTCTTTTTATGCTATGCATCTGAAAGGTAAATCTTTTTAAATAAATCTTAATAGATCAAACGCACAAGTTAATATTTTTGATTTTGTTAAATTCAAAATTAACACATATAATACTAAGGTATACGGTGAGTTAGTTGTAAGCTAAAAGATGCGTAAAAAATAACATAACATAAAATAATATATGCTTTATTGCAATGCAAGGCCTACGGCGAAAATAGAATTGTTCAATAATCATCCAATAATGACAGAGAAATGTTAATTAATAATAAATTATAAACAAGCAAAACATTTAACACAAAGACATAAGCATAATGTCGCGGTTTTGGCGCGTTAACGTAACGTCGCGCCAATTTATGTAACGTTGTTTTTAACGTAACGTCATATCATGTTATACTATGTTATTGTTTGTTGAATTAAAGGAACGAACCTGAACACAACGTCTTATTATTTACATCGTCTTAATAGTGTGGTGCCGTAATTATTACACTAGAAGTACGATGAAGTTACACAAGCTAAGATCAAATAGAGGAGGTACTAAACGCACAATCGCTATTTTGCTGGAGAAAATCGAAGAAAAGAAAGAAAATGGAACGCTGATAGAACTCAACACACTTCTAAAAAAATTGGAGACAAAGGTGGAAATGCTAGAGACACTTAACGAAAAAATCTTACCAAACACGGAAACTGAAGAAATTGAAGATGCAATTGTGGAAACAGACATTTACATGATGGATTTATGCATGAAATTAGACACACTTATCGCCGATCGTGATCAACGGGATACGAGCATAGGGAGTCAGGAGCCGACATTTCATCCCATAGATACGCAGCGTGGTCGAGGGGATACGGGTGTAAGAGTTCAACAGACGACATTTCATCCCTTAGCATAGCGTGATCAACGGGATACGAGCATAGGGTGTCAGCAGCCGACATTTCATCCCATGGATACGCAGCGTGGTCGAGGGGATACGGGTTTAGGAGGTCAACAGACGACGTTTCATCCCTAAGCACAGCGTGATCAAGCGGATACGAGGTTGGACATTCAGCACACGACATTTCATCCCGACGATACACCACTTACACTTGAGAACAGAAATAAACATGCGTTAAATAATCCAGTCAATATTATTCATCTCACAGCCATGCAGCACGAGAGGGCGCCTTGCAGCTTCCAGTTCCGGAGGGAAGGATACGACGGCTCCCGGGCGGCTCACAATAGACGGTCCCCGTATCCGTACGGAGAGTACCTCGACCGGACAAGATCGGAGTACCGGCAATGAAACAAACACAGCTCTCACGTAAACATCGCAACTGAATTCCCTTTCGTAAGCGGCCTTTCGAACAGGGTTGGCGTACCGGAAACACCCACTGCCATTTTCCGGCCGTTGACCCACAGGATGTCGCCGCCTGGTACTGTCTACGAACCACCCGCTGGATTTCACTTCAATGGCGTATATCCGACGCGCCATCATCACTTCGCCGCCGCCCAGCTGCAGCCACATTCTACACATTCAGATTACCGGAATAGCTTCTCACACAAAGGCCACTACGCAAACGTTAACCTTGCGACTCACTTGTGGCCTGATTATGGCGGACACTCTGAACGCACGGAACCGACATGTCCTAGCAGCGCCGACGGCAACCACGAGCGGCCGCGGAGCTCCGGCGATCCGGCGGGAACCGCATCGAGCGAACAGACAAGCGTCTCCTCTGCAGAGATGAAGAGCGAGCGGACAGACGGCGGATTGGTTTCTTAGACGATCTCAGTTTCGTGGTCGCCGTCGCCGCAGAGTTTTCAGGGGGTAAGCCCCCAGTCACGTGACGCGAGCATGCCCGATTTCAGCTCGTCGTCCGACTCCAATCTCTCGTCCAGCTCCGAGAGCGAAGATCATAAGCCGAACGTGTTTTCCAAAAAGTCACGTGGCGAAAGTCCGACGGTCAGCTCTACGGTGACCGCTTCTCACAAAGATTCCCGCGAGTCACCGCCTGCGCATCGTAAGCCGTACCACCACCCGAGCGCCGGAGCCGCGCCCGTCGGCTTCGGCTTCCGGTACACCACGTGCGCGGTTGTCAACATGAACATGTACCCGCATGCACAGAGAACACCGGTGGAGCAGACGTACGAGGCGGCCGCCAAGTTGCTTTTCATGTACGTGCAGTGGACACACAACCAGGTCAATCGTAAAACTGTTAGAAGTGCTATGTGGAAGCGAAACCGAGAGAAACTAGTGATGAACATTGTGATTAAACCTGTGAGAAACAGCACGATAAACAGTTTATTAACAATGTGCTTAACATGTGATTGATACATTTGTGATGCAAAGTGAACTTTTAAAGACAGTGCAATCTATTCTGGGGTTTAGGTGATTGATACTTTGAGAGTATCTGAGATAATTATTTTGACTAATAATTTGTACTTCAAGTATTTTTGTCAGATTAACATTTTGATCAGACTTATTTATACATGTTGCTTAATCATTTTGAGGCCCCCAGAATGTCGCGGTTTTGGCGCGTTAACGGAACGTTGCGCCAATTTATGTAACGTTGTTTTTTTAAGTAACGTCATATCCTATTATTATGTTATTGTTAGTTGAATTAAAGGAACGATCTTGAACGCAGCGTCTTATCACTTTCATCGTCTTTACACATAACATATCATATCATAACTTTGACAAGTTAGTAATTCAAGTTGAATGTTTCATAATAAAAGAACTTATAACGTCAACACATTAATATTCAATTAAGTATCAAGCAAAAAATTCTTTCGAGTAGTAAATGCGTTGTGCATATATTTTGCCATAGCAATTACACGCTTTCTGTCATATTCCGACATCATTGCATACAACAGATTTAAAGTTATATAATGGCTTCCAATAATGTCCAGTAAATATTTAAGTCTTATCTCATCATACAACGGGTACAACAAAACAAAATCGAATTTTACAAAATTACAACATTAACAGTATTTCTATCCTCTGTCTTTATTCATATATCGACCCTTTCCAATTTGTTGTTCGTGGCTTGAATAACGAACATTTGATAACGTCTTATTTTAAATATAAGATAAATCAATATAAAGGTATTTCTCGGTATTCAGGAGAGTTTTGAAATATTTATAATTTAGTGCTTTTGGTGATGTTTTGATAAAATCCTGCATCCTTTGGAGAGCACAGTCTTTAATTCTTATTTTATAGAGATTCATAAAAGCACTGACGATTCAAATTTCACCGGCTATCCAAGCAAACCCAAATCCATTTTTAAACAAAAGTTGTATCACACACGTTGTCTTGCCGTCGGTTTTTAAGTTAGGTAGGATCAGGTAACAGTTTTTCGGATACCTTTGGTCTTTCATTCGAGTCAGCATTGCCCAATATTTAACACAGCGCGACATATGAGTTACATTTAATGGATGCCGTCCACACCTCACTCAGAGCGAGAGAGTTTGGTACATTTCAATTTAAACACGCCAGGCATTTGAAAAACCGGGAGTGTACACGCACTAGAGTTTCATTGTAACGAACACGAGTAGCATAAAATTGGGGTCGCCATTGCATCGAATAGTTAAAAAGCATTTTAAGGTTGGAAGTAAAAATAGTTTTTGAAATCTGTATATGTTATCCACCGCCTTCAAAGCGTGTAGACTAAATATTTCCTGGACTTTGGTCCATTACAAGGTTGGTGTAAAATAGGCTCCCAGATATTTATAAATCTGCACAACTTCAATTTGTTCACCGTTTTAAAACCACTTTTCATAGGATCTAAGCGGGCCTCCGATGCGAAACACTATAATTGTTTGCTTTTCCACATTATTTTCATCAATAAGGGAGCAGAAATTGCCGTATCAGATAAGCCTGTGGAGTCCGCACAGGCTAATCAGAGGCGACACTTTCCACTTGTATGATATTTTTAGTTTACATAGAGTCTCTTTAGCAAAACTCCAGTTAAGCCGGAACGTGTCGTCCCTGACTAGCCTGTGTGTTTACTAAAAATGTCATCTCCTGTCAAGTGTGTAAGCCATTTATATCCGTGATCTTTCATGAACGACATTATTTTGCCTCTGTGTTGATCCGTTTCTATGGTGAAGACATCAATGTCAATTTGGTTCCAGTCTATTGACTCCAGGATGTACAATTCCGCACCTTCAACATCCAATGAGAAATAATCAACCTTTTTAGTTCCAATCACGTTCAGAATATCAAAAGGCTGTAACATTGAACGGGTATGGACTTGTTGTACGTATTGTCATTTTTAAAATAGATTATTTCGCTGTTTATTCTGTTCCTGTGCTGCGCAGTCATGACTGCATCTGCACTGGAAATCATTCCGGCGATCGTTAATGTCAAGGACGTATTCGTATATCCTAGGCAACAGTTAATAGCATAACAATTTCTGTTTACAGAAGCTATGAAAGAAAACATGTGGGGATTGGCTTCAATTAATAGTTATGTCCAGTTGTTCTTCATTTCAAGGAGTAATGAGTTCGATAGAGACTGTCCGTCATACGCTCCGATTTCATAAAAAAAAAACGTTTCTTTTCGACCCAAAGAGGATGTTAAGGTACTTATCTTGCCCATACTGCGAAAAAAGAATCCTTGTAACGAAGATCTGGGTGCAAATTATAACTGCCGTTTCCATGAAACAGAACCTTCTGAATGCGATCGCTCACTGTTCCTGTGTGATCACTCACTGTCCTTGCATGATCGCATACTTTCCCTGTGTGATTGCCTACTGTCCACGCGAGATCGCCTACTTTCCCTGTGTGATCGCTCAATATTCCTGTGTGATCGCTTGCTGTCCCTGCGTGATAGCTTACTGTCCCTGCGTGATTGCTTACTGTCCCTGCGTGATCGCCTTCTGTCCCTGCGAGATCGCCTATTGTTCCTGTGTGATCGCTCAATGTTCCTGTGCGGTCGATCACTGTTCCTGTGTGATCGCCTACTGGCCCTGCGTGATCGCTTACTGTCCCTGCGTGATCGCTTACTGTCCCTTCTTGATCGCTTACTGTCCCTGTGTGATCGCCTACTGTCCTTGCGTGATCGCCTACTGTCCCTGCGAGATCGCCTACTGTTCCTGCGTGATCGCTTACTGTCCCTGCGTGATCACCTACTGTCCCTGCGAGATCGCCTACTATTCCTGTGTGATCGTTTAATGTTCCTGTGTGATAGCTTTATGTTCCTGTGTGATCGTTGAATGTTCCTGTGTGATCGCTCACTTTTCCTGTGTGGTCGCTCACTGTTCCTGTGTGGTCGCTCATTCTCCCCGCGGATTTTGCTGCTTTGTCTGAAGATACCCTCTCATCTGCCTGACAGTCAATTTGGTCCGATTTCCGTATTGGGTTTGTTGAGCTATACACACTGTCTGGTTTGATACGCAATGCCATCGTTACGACGTAAAAGAGAAATGCACAAGTACAGAATTCCACAATAAACGGCTTCAAGTCGTTGCGCAACGTTTTCGCAAACATTTTGAATTAACCAAAACGTTCAAATGCGAAAGTATACCACTGTTAACACACTTAAAAATACATTTGATTCATTCCATTCAGTTCAGCAGAAAATGGATTTCTGAAAGTGTTTAAAGCAAAAAATCGAAACACTTCATACCGCGTCTATTTGCTGGCAACTTGTATTTCATTATCCAATGTTCTTCTATATCCGCTTAACAGCGCCTGACGATCAAAGTAAGATAATAGTTTTCAATCAATATTGATTAATTTAGTGTAATGAGTTATGCCCCAATCAATAGAAATGATCATTTCAAATATAATTCCGTATCAAATAATGCACATTTTTTTTAGTTATTTTAGTTATTTTTCCTTACATTATGTGTATTTTAAGATCATAAATAGTTCTTCTTAAGAGAAACTTAAGAATAGTGAGAGTGTTTTCTATAAATCAAATGAATACAATTGTAACTTCATTTTTTCTGGGTTAAGCTACCCCCCCCCCCCCATTTACCGAAATTACTCTAATTTTTCGGACTCTCAAACATATAATATTTGTGTGTCGGAAAATTAAGAAACTTTAAAATATTTTCAAAATACAGTTTCCGAAAAGTAAAAGAAACTGACAATATACCTAAATGCACCGGGATGTATCTAAGTTTTAGAAATTAAGCCTTTAAAACTTGAATAAAATAAAAAAAATGTATGCAATTAAATTAAATTTTCTAAGGGACTACACATGCGTCAAAAATGTATTCAAGTGGTTAAGGGTTAATTTGTTTATATTATTAGTTACCTTACATGTTTGTTACAGGATTCCTCAATGTTGACCAGTGACATTTGCATAAGGGTACTAGTTTACTCAGCTTAGAATACCCTCAAGGGATCATGTACAGTAGTACAGGGTATTTAAATAAGTACCACTCTCATCTGGAAATCGGGACCCATCGGTTCAGGAGTGTAACTTGTTCACTTTAAATAACTCACAACCATTTAGTACAAATGTAAAAAAGTGTTCGTTTTTAGGAATATGTAAATCTGTTTAAAAGTCCATTTCCCGGTAGAACTTTCAGCTTTCAACAACTACATTTGTTGAATTCATACCCCCCGCCCCCACACGCTAACACAAAATATAAATCCCGGTAGAACTTTCAGCTTTCAACACCTAAGTTTGTTGAATGCATACCCCCCCACCCACACACACACACACACTAACACACACAATATATCTTTGTTTATTTGAGAGGTGCAGAACTGAAAAAAGAGTAGTTTTTCTCACTTATTTGCAGTCACGTTATACGAAAATGACAAGGGCAATAACTCTTATTTGAGAAAGGACAATTTTAACTCATATTTAAGAAAGTGTTCATGTGCATGTCACTTCTCCTATTTGATATTCATACACCCAACAAATATCATGTTGAAATCTAGTAAAGTATTTGAGATATAGCCCTGAAAAGTAACATAATACAGAACAACTAAGGTAAATAACTCTTATTTAAGCAAGTATAGAGTTATGGCTTTTGTGCATGCTACTTCTCCTTAGTGATATCTATACACTGATGTTCTCCAATAAAATGAGTAGACAGTTATTTTTTCAAAGAAGCCAGCAACTAAGAACTAAAACTGGCATTTGTGCATTGTTTTCAAAGAATATTTTGATGAAAAGTAGCCGGTGCCAATATTGTTAGCGCTTTCGGAGAACACTGTCTATACACCAATGAAGTAGTGAGATCTTGAATCGTATCTGAGATATAGCCCTAAAATGTTTCATCATACACAAATAACCAAGAGCAAAAACTCGTTTGTAAGAAAGTGTATGGTTATTGCTATTGTGCATAGCACTTGCCCTCATTGATATATATATATAAATACACCCATGAAGTTTAAATCTTAACATCTGTAATAGTATCTGAGATGCAACATGTATAGCCCAGAAAAAATTCATCGTAAACAAGTGTGATATGTCTTGTTATGACTATTGTGCATAGCACTTGCTCTAATTGACATATATATAAATACACCCATAAAGTTTCATCTTAAAATCTTTTATAGTATCTGAGATATAGCCCCAAAAAATTACATCGTAAAAAAAGTGTGATAAGTCTTGTCATGGCTATTGTACGTAGCACTTGCCCTCATTGAATATTATTAAATACACCCATGAAGTTACATGTTTAGCTCTTTTATAGTACCTGAGATACAACATGTTAAGCCCAGAAAAGTTACATCGTAAAAAAAACAAAGTGCGATAAGTGTTCTTTAGAAAATGCAGCGTAATGGTTCTTGTGCATATCCTAATTGATATCTATAAACCCATGAAATTGCATGTTCAAATATTGTATAGTATCTGAGAAATATGTACACAGACAAACTGTACCACTGATAAGATTATGACAGACGGACGCAGAGACAGACTCTATAAAAACTATATTCCTCCGCCGTAGGCAGGGAATTTAAATTCCGTTCACTAAAATTTAAGTTGTCATTTGTTCGAGATTCATAACAGCCATCCCAACAAAAACATGTTTAAAAAATAATTGGAATATCATGCAGTGTTGATATTTGGTAAGACATGATATTTGGTAAGAAAATACATTGTGTTATTTCAAATATTGCCCTAAAGCTCACACACACATTAACTTATTATTGTTTGGAAAAGCATGACACAGTCTTGTCTAGATACTTCCAGATAAGCACCTATTACAAACTGAAGGCGTTTGCTGCAAGGAAAATGGCTACGGCATATCCAGGGTACAGGGGATCACTTGACTTAGTGTGGTTCACAATAAACGTTGATGGATGTAAACACGCTGGTAAGTAGTGCTTTTATGTTGAATAACTTTTAAAACAATTTTTTCTCGAATTTTAAATAGTGCAATAAAGACAGATTTGTATGCTACTTTTGGCAATGTGAGAAAGATCACAATTACTTGATTTCAACGAGCCTGTGTTCTTGGTTAAAAATTTGATGTGTATTGCACTATTATGCTCTACTCAACATGAAATTTTGACAACGATTTCAGATGTTTTCAAGTATTTATTCTTATACCTTAAGATATCGGCACACACATCAAGAAAAACTTCTTTTATGCACTAAAGATTTTTCAAATATTTTCAATCACTTAAGATGTTTGCAAAAATAAAGTTCTTAAAAGTGTGTTTACATTCTGTCCAGCCTATTTGTAAACTCTGAAAACCCTGTTCATCATGCACCCTGATATCAGGTGAGAATTTTGGATATCATTTTTTTCGATAACAAAGTCTAAGTCACAAATCAATTTGGCAAGTGTAATTTTACATCCCTGGTTTTGTAATATTTTAGAGTAAACATTAATTTGCGGAAAGAATATTACGATAATAAATTGCAATAATTGATGATTTTCAATGGAAAGCAGTCTTGTTTACTCTAACTGAATGCTGTGAATGTTATTTTAATCAGAAAGCAAAACTTGTATGTGTTTATTATGCAAGTTTACAAAATCCAGGGCTTGATTTGTGGAAGGGCTTAGCCTTCTATTTTGAGCAATTCTCAACAAAACTAAGTCAAGATGGCCTGAAAGGCCCAAAGTCGCTCACCTGAGACACAAAGAAACTGACCTGTTCTGTGCAGACCAAGATATCATTAGACCAAATGTTCTAACCAAATGTCATGGAGAATGAACTATAAATGTAACTCTAAGAGGGCTAACCAGGTTTTACTACAGCCAAATAAGGATAACTTCCCCGCCCCCTTGGCGAAATAAAAGCCAAATTTTCTGCATTGATGTTTTTCTTTGTTTCATTTTGTCACATTTAATTTTTAACTGAACTTTAATTTAACTGTCAAATTTATTTCATTACACGGCATATACCCTATATACATTCAGTCTTTTTTCAATAACTCCACATATTGGACATTTTAGAAAAAGGCACTCACTTTGTACAACACTGTGACTTAATACCTATATCTATTTTCTCGAGTGATACTATTGTAACTACGTTTTTTGTCTTACCTAGGCGAATATATGGAAGTGTTTGATATTATTTTCTTATAAATTAAGGCTTCATATGTTGTTGTTTTTTTAAACATATGCATGCAGCTTCAATGTGTACTGAGATTTTGCGAATTCTAAAGTGTTGTTTTATATAGAAAAAAATAATCGTTGTTTTATTGTAATGTTGGCGTATTTTTCTTTTGTTTTTTTTTATGTTAGAGTTTCGCAGATATGTATATATGCCTAGCTGAAATATTATTTTGACTTATGTCGTCCAATTTCGATTCTATTCTCTGCGTCAATATTGACTTAAATGTATTTCTGTGAAATTAAGCTATTTTTTTAATGCTATATTCTGTTGATGGAATTCATTTACGGCCAAATCTAAGAACATGAAATATTCGCATATCAGGATATTCTTGCCGGAATTAACCCTCTAAAGCAAACATACCTGTGTTAATTGTTAACAGTTTAATATCTAAAATTTGTATGCTTAATATTTAACAGGATTTTCTGATCAGAATACTTAGTTTTATCATATTATTTTAAGGGTCTGGTGTTCCAACGTGAACAATTCTTTGTTGATGGACTTCATATTGGTTTATAACTTATACATACACACATCATTAAAATGTTATGACAATATTTTAATATTTACTTTAATGTGATTTCGCAAATTTTCATGTTGTATCGAAGTTGATGAACAATGACACTTATGTGTTTAATGTTTCACGATACAAATACAAATATATATTTATAAATCGAGTAATTTTATTCACAAAATTACTAACTAAGTTGTATGGTGTATTTTGAATGTGTTATGACATAAATAATATAGACGTTTTTAATTGCAACATTTTTACGTAATTCTTAACTAATGAATAATTGAACGTGAAACAAACGTGTTTAGTTATTGTTTGACGATGTACATTGAACACATTTAAAAAAATACTTTTCAATCAAATCTATTAAGTACTTTTCATATGAAAAATTCAACTCCCGATTTGGATGCTTTGATATGTAGATATTTAAAGGGATCTTTTCACGCTTTGGTAAATTGACAAAATTGAAAAAAGTTGTTTCAGATTCGCAAATTTTCGTTTTAGTTATGATATTTGTGAGGAAACAGTAATACTGAACATTTACCATGGTCTAATATAGCCATTATATGCATCTTTTGACGATTTTAAAACCTAAAAATTATAAAGCGTTGCAACGCGAAACGATTGAATAATTTGGAGAGTTCTGTTTTTGTCGGTAAATTTTGTGAAACTACGAAGATTGCTTATATAAGGTATAAAATACGTCACCAACGTGTACTCGGCGGAATAGCTCAGTAGGCTAAAGCGTTTTTACTTCAGGACTCTGGCAGGACTCCAGGGGTCACTGGTTCGAAACCTGCTCCGGGCAATGTTCTTTTCCTTTTTTTAATTTTATTCTTGATTTTTTACTGGAGCTTTTACGATCCAATGTTTACATTTATCAATATAAAGCATTTAATGAATAAGTTAAAAAATGCCAAAATCTGTGAAAAGGCCCCTTTAAAATCCAAATTCCAGATTATTATTGTAATATGCGGTTGTCAGCACGTAGGAATAATGGACCTCTGTTCGTTAAAGGCTTTCATGATCACGATACCACTTGTATATTTCAGTTTGTTCCAGTTCTTCAAGTTACTAGAGAGTTTTTATTGCGTCCGAATTTATGTAAAATGAAATCATTTTGTACAGATCAAAATATATATGCACATTCAAAGTTGCATACGTAATATAATAAGCATGCCGTTTTATTTAAGTTTAAGCGCCGATATGTTCTGTCTATATACACAAATAGCATTCATTATTAATTTAAAACATAATCTTTTCTAAACATAGATATTCATGTTTGCTATGACGACATTTTAAAATTGTTTCTTTTTAACGCATTCAAAAGGAAAAAATAGAATTATTGTCAATATGTTTGCAAATTTATTTAACACATATTCCTTACAAACATAGAGCATACTTTTATTTAATACATGTTTTTTCTTCAATTTATGTCGATGTATAAATCACGATTAGCATGTACTGTTTAATCGACAATAACATTATTTTTCTTTTATATTATGGTCTTATCTTTGTATATTTATCTTTGTTAACAAAGGAACATATGTGAGCGCGAATTTCGCGAATAGTTAAAACTACTTTTTGACGATGCTGGAACAGCGTTCCAGCATCGTCTAAGGTTTGATAATCAGTAAAAAAATTCTTCACAATGGCGACCTATGTAAAAGACCGAGCCAGTCCGATTGAGATAACTCGATTTTTCAGTTACTTCCCAAGTCATTCGCCACTGCGTGGGAGATTGCTCGTTGATTTTCATTGATAACATTCTCCTAACAGAGTTGTCGTTCGTGTTGATAAAGGTAAATATTAATAGAACAGCATATCCTGGGAAACAGATTCAATAAGTTTATCAGAACGTTAATTTCAAATTAGTAATTTTACATCCATTTTATTTTTATGGACCAATGAAACAACTATATATTTATTCTATTTTGTTTGATATTTGTTCTCGATTTAGTAAATAAATTGCGAATAAAAACATGTAAAATTAACTTTTTACGTGATCTCAAAACTAAAGAATGCGAACAATTTCGAACCTGCAAATTGTAAACGCTGCACTGCTATGATATATATAGATAAAACATCATTTCTTTGCGTAATTGTCCGTCCCGCTAGCGCAGTGGTAAGGACGTTCGCTTTTTCACCTTTACGACACCGGTTCGATTCCCGCTCCCGGCGCAATGTTATATTTTTTCTTTTTTGTGGTCACCATTCCGGACAGGTGTTTTTTTCCGGATAATCTCATCCCCCCCCCCGCAGCATTTGACCATATAAAAAATTAAAAAGTATTTCAGTACATAACAAATAGCTGGAAATTGAAGCTATCATTCAAAATTCGTCCCAACTGTCGTCAATCTAATCTTATTAGGTAGGAGTGCTGGACACACTCCGGGTCCCAACATTATGCAGCCTCAGCGCGGAGGTAACTAATTACCTTGGAAAAACACAAATACACACACTGGGTGCAGCCTAGGCGTATATAGACTCAAACAAGGCAACAAACTCAAGTGCGGGCACAATCATTTTAAATTTACATATTGAATACCGTATTCTAACAGAAATTACACAACCACCTAAGTGTACATACCATTTTTGATATTTCGTTCGATTGTTAGATTTCAGCATATACATGTATAAGGTCATTTCGCTATTAGTAAACTTATCCATATGTTCGTGGGCGAACTCGGATTGTCAAGTGCTCATACGATTGAGCTCACATGGTCCGGCTATGTGCTCATACCTACTTTCGAGAATCATCATGAAGGTATTGCCATACTTAATGAACAAGAATGTGACCCGCCTCCCAGTTTCGCTCAATGGGTCAAGTTACCCACGGGTACTACTTCCCCGTACTCCTAAACTTTTTTTCGTACCAAAAATGTTTCGTTCGCAAATTTTTTTCGTACCAATTTTTTTTCCTACCCAAAATTTTCGTACCCAAATTTTTTATCGTACCCAAATGTTCGTACCAACATACACAATTGTGGTGATATAGATAAACTTAAATTGATGTTTTATATCCATCCTCTTCAAAAGCATCGTCACACCAGTACTGCCAGTACTTTGATTCGTGTTGAGTCGGCAACTCAATTGACTCATCGGTAAACATTCACCCAACAATAAAATTAATTGAAATTTAATACAAATTTATGTGAATGAAACGGAGATTACTCCCGCATTTTATGACTACCGTGTGGCTCTTAAGGCCCATATATCAATGTTTGGCATGTTCAGGGTAGTCTGAACAGTTTTATTGATATTGCATAATGGCTGGCGGTGTCTGTTTCTCGAAAGCAACACATAATTATGATAATGATGTTAGATATTTTATTACCGGTCTGTAAATATAAAAAATAAACAAAATATTGTGTGGTTTTCTGTAACCAAGCTTTATTTGTTTGACATTGTATAATAATTAAAGCAAAATTATGATTCAATTCAAAGGCACATTTAAATATCGCTTCATGTATGTAAATGGGTAAAATATAAAAGCAAGGTGCACGAATAAATTGTAACGTGTAGTTACTGGTGACAGTCAGAAAAAACGTTCGATTGGCCAATATTTATTTAATATGTTTGCACCTGAAATTCAAATAACAATAATATGCACATGGTTATCAAATATTGGTATAATCAATTCAGAAAATAATTTCGGTATCACCACTTGGCCGATAAATAACTCTAAAGCAATCATTTCTTGTATAATTCATAATTTATCTGATTATAATTATTTACTACACACATTAACGGATATGAATGTAAAATGTATATACCCAAAAAGCTTTGTATATGTGATACGTGTTTTTAATTTCTAGCCCTCTAATCTATAACAAAATCCATGTTTCTAGTCATGCGCCTTTTCACATTAATTTGTTACAAATGAGCGCTTATAACGGTTGTTATTTTTACATTATCTTAATTTAATAAGATTCCCAATTCTGTTTGAGTCATTCTTCATACAAGAAACCGGACGAAACTGATAGGATTATTATATTTCTTCCTTTGGAATAATAGCCCAAAACATTATAAAGATATTACATTCATTAAAACATTTCCACACGCTATACGCTGTTTTATGTGTCAAAATATCGTATTTTTCTGGGTTATCTGTGAAACAAAAAAAGTATATTGTATATAGTTATATATAACATAACAATTCTAGTGTTATATTTTTCTTGTCAAAATAATTTTCAAACAATAAAAAGCTATATGCATATAATTTAAGGTTATACATAAATTTAACCTGACTTAATTTAAAAAACATTCAATATGCAAATCACGCGAAATAAAGTCTGTACTAGTCGGAAGATATAGACCATATGAATTTATATAATAATCATACAAATACCAGATTCACTGATTCAATCTCGGTATGGATTTGTCTTTCGGAATTGGTGGTGTTTAGCCTCAAAGCGGTGTTCTGACCGGTCCTTCATATTCGCGGATATGAATGGGTAGTTACTGCTATTAAAATGCCAATGAAAAACGCTTTAAAAATACCTCCGATCTGAACATTAAACATGCACGGAATGTATTTTTGTTCATAGAACGATTTGCATATCAAAAAATAAAGGAAAACAACATTTAAAAGCCATTATATGTTCATATCCGCACTTTTCAGTCATATCCGCGGATATGAGTCATATACGCACTTTGGTCGTACCCGATTTTTACTGAAGCACCGCATCAACACTGCAATGTATTGTTGTATTATAAATGGTACAGCCCAGTAAAATCGGGCTGGCCATATTATAGCCGTTTTCGGCTTTTTTAACGTAGAGTTTAAAGTTACGCAGTGTGCTCGGGCAATGGTTTCTAACCGAAGTCAAGAGGGTAAACAACCCCATTAGTCGAAGTAAAAATATTTTTTAAAATCTGAATATGTTATCCACCGCTTTCAAAGCTTGTAGACTAAATATTTCCTGGGCTTTGGTCCATGACAGGGTTGGTGTAAAATAGGCTCCCAGATATTTATAAATCTGCACAACTTCAATTTGTTCACCGTTTTAAAATCATAGGATCTAAGCGGGCCTCCGATACGAAACACCATAATTGTTTGCTTTCCCACATTATTTTCACCAATAAGGGAGCAGAAGTGTAAAGTGTCGTCACAGATTAGCCTGTGGAGTGCGCACAGGCTAATCAGAGGCGACACTTTCCAGTTTTATTATATTTTTCGTTTACAGAGAGTCTCTTTAGCAAAAATCCAGTGTTGGCGGAAAGTGTCGTCCCTGACTAGCCTGTGTATTTACTAAAAATGTCATCTCCTTGCAAGTGTGTAAGCCATTTATATCCGTGATCTTTCATGAAGGACATTATTTTGTCTCTGTGATGATCCGTTTCTATGGTGAAGACATCAATGTCAATTTGGTTCCAGTCTATGGACTCCAGGATGTACAATTCCGCGCCTTCAACATCCAATGAGAAATAATCCACCTTTTTAGTGCCAATCACGTTCAAAACATCCAAGAGGCTGTAACATTGAACGGTTACGGTTTTGTTGTAAGTTTTGTCATTGAAGTTTCTTTCACTGTTTATTCTGTTCCTGTGCTGTGCAGTCATGACTGCATCTGCACTGGAAAGCATTCCGGAGATCGTAAATGTCAAGGACGTATTCGTATATCCTAGGCAACAGTTAATAGCATAACATTTTCTGTTTACAGAAGGTATGAGAGAAAACAG
The DNA here is from genome assembly GCF_020536995.1 of Dreissena polymorpha. NCBI lineage: Eukaryota > Metazoa > Mollusca > Bivalvia > Myida > Dreissenidae > Dreissena > Dreissena polymorpha. The sequence continues at coordinate 69,405,622 of NC_068364.1, forward strand.
GTGTGGAATGGATTCAATTAAAAGTCCCGTCCAGCTGTACTTCATTTCAAGGAGTAATGTGTTCGATAGAAACTGTCCGTCATACGCTCCGATTTCAACAAAAAACCCATTTCTTTTCGACCCAAAGAGGTTGCTTAGGTACCTGTCTTGCCCATACTGCGAAAAAGAATCCTTGTTACGAAGATCTGGGTACAAATTATAACTGCCGTTTCCATGAATCAGTTCCTTCCGAATGCGATCGCTAACTGTCCCTGTGTGATCGCTAACTGTCCCTGTGTGATCGCCAACTGCCCCTGCGTGATCGCTAACTGTCCCTGTATGATCGCCCACTGCCCCTGCGAGATCGCTCACTTTCCCTGCAAGATCGCTTATTGTCCCCGCGGATTTTGCTGTTTTGTCAGAAGATACCATCTCATCTGCCTGGCAGCTGAGTGGGTCCGAATTCCGTATTGGGAATTTGACGTAAAAGAGAAATGCACAAGTACAGAATCCCACAATAAACGGCTTCAAGTTGGTGCGCAACGTTTTCGCAATCATTTTGAATGAACCAAGACCTTCCATGGCGTGTACTCCAGTCAACAAGTATAACACACTCAACATAAATTTTATTTAACGCAGAAATTGGAAACTCTTCATACACAGCCTACGCGCAGAGATTTGAATGGATCCAGTATCAAATTGAATTCCGCATATTTATTCATCCAATACCTCGTTAAAGTAAATACGAAGAGTGGTAACACGGTTAAAGTTAAAAGGGCGGTTGACGAATCGCACTCCAGAAGTATTTGACAAACTTGCATGCGTTATAAACATAATTTATGTTTCAAAAAGATCATAACTGGGCTTTATTTTAATTAACTTTTAAATTAAATTATACAGCGAAAATTATCTATTATTTGTTTTTCACACAATTTCAATATTAATTAATGAATTAACAAATCAAAAGAAAACCGTAATTTTATTTATTTAAATAACGGTCGAATATCAAAAAAGTTCATTTATCAACATTCATGCGTTATAAATAAATTCACCGTTGGTAGTATAAAAACTTTAAACGAGTGCAGTAACAAACCACCTTAACTTCACTTTTTTCAAACTTCGAACGTGGTCAGAAAACATGGCAACTTTTCGTTCATTTGGTTACTAATAAACACGGGAGTTGAGCATTGTGCTTGAGTGTTTCAGATTTGTAGTTTGTATATATGCATCGATTTTATAAAGTGCGAAGTATTGGAAGTATGCCGTTAATGAAACTATTCAGAATCTTTATTCAGAGATCGAAGAGATCAAAAGAACGGATTGAACTATTGATGAACGGGGTCGATATATCAAGATTAAATAGAGTGATTTAATCATAAATATTTTAGTTTACTAGTTTTTAAATAAATTATTATCTCCACGCTTATCGAAAGCGTGGGGATTATGTGGTTAACTCCGCCGTCCGTCCGTCCGTCCTTGCAACTCCTCCTACAATATTAGCGCTAGAACCTTGAAAGGCTTGAAACTTACACACGTGGTACCTATGAGCATATGTGCAACCGTGCACTATTTGGCATTTTATCTGACCCCTGGGTCAAAAGTTATGGGGGTTGGGGTGGTGCCGGGTCAGAGATTTTCACTCATTTTTTAGGTTATTTTACATTAACTTATTCATTTCTACACCGATTTACTTCAAATTGATACTGAACATCTCTTATGATATTAAGGTCAATCTTAACTATGCACGGCCCCATAACCGACCCTGTGGCGCCCCCTGGGTCAAACATGCGGCGTGGGGATACGCGTCGGCCTCTGCCGCGCCATTTCTAGTTTATGCATGGATGCATGGGCTCGAGATAGTAAGATTAAATAGAGATAGTTAATCATAATTATCGTAATATACAGTCGAAACTGACCTAACGGCCACCTGAATTTACGGGTCACCTGCAGACAACGGTCAGTCTGGAATCCCCCGACGAAAAACACTCTATATTACGTTTGAATTTAACGGTCACCTGGCCATAACGGCCAACGGCCACCATATTCCACTCCGAAATTCATGTTTGACCTGAAATTAACGGTCGCGCGTCAGTTGTCTCGAGTCGCGAAAATTAAAAACACAGCACATCATTTGTCCGTCTATTTTGCGGTTAAAGCGTCTGAAAGCGGTAATTGTCTTTGATATTATAAAAGCGGCCCGCTACGAGTAAACAAATAATAAGGTGTTGAGACGGGTTGTTTTCCGGTGGTAATTGTGGGAGCATCTTCAAAAGAAAATATGTCAGAATTCGTGACACGTTTTAAGTAATTATCGCTAATTAAATGACCGCTAATTAGTACATGTTACTTTGAACGGTACAGTTACACCGTACTATCGGTTTATGACAGCAAATCCGCTTTTTAAACTTGTACGGACGTGACGTCAACGGCACATGACGAACTTTAATTAATGAATGAACGAGATGCATGAGTAAACAATTATATCAGCGTTGATAAAGTCATTGCTTTAGTTTAACAAGATGAAATTAAATAAATCTATAAGATATTATTCTGTAGCATTTAATGTACACACGTAAGATATTTCTGTTATTATGCTCAATTAACGGCAATGAGCCTTTGTTTTACACTATATTCAAACGACTGGGTAGGGTAACGACGTAGCAATACTACCAACTGACATACCATCCTAAAATTGTGATCCGAATTCAACGGTCATCTGTGGACAACGGTCGCTTTGGTCATTTCCCTTGACTGACCGCTGTTCTCAGGTTTGACTGTATGTCGTTTCGATTTCAGGTTATAAGCAGACGAGGTGATCGAATATATTAGACGTGTGTTGTGTGTGACTGTTCCTCAAGGGCAACTACGAGAGAATGAATCCTCGTCCGAAACAACGGAAACTTTACGCACGAGGAAAATCAATTTTGAGTAGCCTCCGACAGGTTGATGCAGAGGAAACGGAAACGATGCAGAGAATAAACTTCACCTGTTCCAACAATCTACAATGCAGAGGTAACTGCACTTCGAACCTGTGATTGGAATGGAGACACCGCTTCGCTCGTCGTGTGTTTACCGACATACGTAGGTGTAAGACACAGTTTTACCGCCAAAGAAGCAAAAACAGACCCACACACGATATAAACCTTGAGGTTGAATTGACACAGACATGTAAGTGATTCCGTCTTTTAGATGAGGGAGACGACAAAAGATTTATTGTATTCACCACAGGCTCAAATGTGCAGAACATGTGTGCGGCGAGAACTGTATATGGTGACGAAATATTCTACACCTACACTAATCTGTTTTACCACCTCTACACCTGACATACGTTTTGACGACCAAATGTACCCTGTCATGTTTGCATTACTACCAGGGAAGTCAGAGGAAGTATACAGGCGGTTGTTCGAAGCTCTGGTGAGAGATTGTAGCTAGGTTGTATGCTTCAACCAGACGTATTATTCATGGACCATGAGATATAGCCCAGTTGTTTCACAATATGTTTTTATTTAGTTCCATTGCTTTTGTCCCAATACATTGAAATTATTATTTAAAAAATAATTCCATATCAAATAATATACAGTTGTTTAGTTTATTTAAGTTTTATTTCCTTACTTTATGTATATTTTATGTTCATATGGAGAGTAAGTTGGTTCCTTTTTCCTAGTTCCTTATTCCTTATTCGAATAAGGAATAAGGAACAGTTCCTTATTCACGATTCCTTATTCGAATAAGGAATAAATAACGGTTCCTTATTCCTTATTCACGCTTAACATATTTGACTAAGCTTTTTAAGAAAAATAATGCAAACAATTCTCAATTAAATCAAAGCTAAATAACAAGAATACATTTAATTTGTGTATAACGATACATATTCATGTTTCTTCTCAGCGTTTTAATAGGATTTTTTGAATAACCCGAGCCGGCATTATCTACTTCGAATTCTAACTTCAAATCAACCAAACCTTAAGCCTGTTTACTTATTTAACATTTATGTGATATAAAAATGCAATCTAGTACATTTCCTAATTTTTGTTTTCATTTAAACTCAATTTCCTTTTTCGCGGCCGAATAAGGAAACGGGAACCAGTTCCTTATTCCGTATTCAAGCCGAATAAGGAACCTGCATTTTTTTACTTAAACATCAATGAAAATGATCAAAATTGTTCAACATATAAATGAACATCATTATATACATGTGTATACATAGGTTGGATATTTAAAATACGCATTGCAATACATTTCTACTAAGTTTTAAGTAATGATAAACCAGTTCCTTATTCAGTTTGAATAAGGAATAAGGAACTGGTTCCTTATTCCTTATTGAAATCGAATAAGGAACTGGAATGTACTTACTATAAATAATAAATCAAAATCGAATAAGGAACGGCATTTTCTTACTTAAACATCAATGAAAATTATCAAAAGTGTTCAACATATAAATGAATATCATTATATACATGTGTATACATAGGTTGGATATTTAAAATACGCATTGCAATACATTTCTACTAAGTTTTAAGTAATGATAAACCAGTTCCTTATTCAGTTTGAATAAGGAATAAGGAACTGGTTCCTTATTCCTTATTGAAATCGAATAAGGAACTGGAATGTACTTACTATAAATAATAAATCAAAATCGAATAAGGAACGGCATTTTCTTACTTAAACATCAATGAAAATGATCAAAATTGTTCAACATATAAATGAATATCATTATATACATGTGTATACATAGGTTGGATATTTAAAATACGCATTGCAATACATTTCTACTAAGTTTTAAGTAATGATAAACCAGTTCCTTATTCAGTTTGAATAAGGAATAAGGAACTGGTTCCTTTTTCCTTATTTAAATCGAATAAGGAACTGGAATGTACTTACTATAAATAATAAATCAAAATCGAATAAGGAACGGCATTTTCTTACTTAAACATCAATGAAAATGATCAAAATTGTTCAACATAAAAATGAATATCATTATATACATGTGTATACATAGGTTGGATATTTAAAATACGCATTGCAATACATTTCTACTAAGTTTTAAGTAATGATAAACCAGTTCCTTATTCAGTTTGAATAAGGAATAAGGAACTGGTTCCTTATTCCTTATTAAAATCGAATAAGGAACTGGAATGTACTTACTATAAATAATAAATCAAAATCGAATAAGGAACGGCATTTTCTTACTTAAACATCAATGAAAATGATCAAAATTGTTCAACATATAAATGAATATCATTATATACATGTGTATACATAGGTTGGATATTTAAAATACGCATTGCAATACATTTCTACTAAGTTTTAAGTAATGATAAACCAGTTCCTTATTCAGTTTGAATAAGGAATAAGGAACTGGTTCCTTATTCCTTATTGAAATCGAATAAGGAACTGGAATGTACTTACTATAAATAATAAATCAAAAACGAATAAGGAACGGCATTTTCTTACTTAAACATCAATGAAAATGATCAAAATTGTTCAACATATAAATGAATATCATTATATACATGTGTATACATAGGTTGGATATTTAAAATACGCATTGCAATACATTTCTACTAAGTTTTAAGTAATGATAAACAAGTTCCTTATTCAGTTTGAATAAGGAATAAGGAACTGGTTCCTTATTCCTTATTGAAATCGAATAAGGAACTGGAATGTACTTACTATAAATAATAATTCAAAATCGTATAAGGAACGGCATTTTCTTACTTAAACATCAATGAAAATTATCAAAATTGTTCAACATAAAAATGAATATCATTATATACATGTGTATACATAGGTTGGATATTTAAAATACGCATTGCAATACATTTCTACTAAGTTTTAAGTAATGATAAACCAGTTCCTTATTCAGTTTGAATAAGGAATAAGGAACTGGTTCCTAATTCCTTATTGAAATCGAATAAGGAACTGGAATGTACTTACTATAAATAATAATTCAAAATCGAATAAGGAACGGCATTTTCTTACTTAAACATCTATGAAAATGATCAAAATTGTTCAACATAAAAATGAATATCATTATATACATGTGTATACATAGGTTGGATATTTAAAATACGCATTGCAATACATTTCTACTAAGTTTTAAGTAATGATAAACCAGTTCATTATTCAGTATTGTTTAGTTTACTTTTTCGCGGCATTATAATAATTAATCACATGCATATTCAAACTGATCGGAGTATGCTTACTTTAACAGTTAACATATACCAAATCTGTTTTGGAATCATTTTATTTGCTTTCACCTTTTTAGTATGATTCTCTTTTTTTCACGTTAGTTCTTCCGTTAACTTCAGAGATTAAATAAACAACTCTTAATCAGTTATTTCTTAACATGAACAAGGGACAAAGTCCATGTCAATGACCGTAACCATTTCGACTCTTTATTTATAGCTGGCTTAGGTATCGACCATCCGAATGTGTGTTTCTGGAATACAGAAGTGGTATCAAATACGCAAGTAGTAAATGAAGTTTAGTTCTCAGGTGTGAAAGCAAAGCAGAGACGAGCCAAATTCTAGGTTGTTCGAGGTGGTTAATAAGTTATTACCTAGTATCTGCCAATTACAGTTAGAATAGAAAACGAAACATATTTTAATAACGTCTATTGATTTGCTTATATAACCAACTAACAAAATGTCAATTTACTTTCACAACGATGTACTGTGTGATTGACACTGTGACGTACCCATTTTAAATTATATTTTCCAATAAACAACAGTAAAATATAAAGGAAAATGATTGGTCACAAACAAAAATGTTTAATTGTTTCGGATGAAGTGTGGATAGCAAAATAATGATTTTTTTTTCTTTAACTAATCAAAATTGTGTCGCATTTTATTACGTACTAAATATTCCCCAGATCAAGTGTTTAATTAAGTTTGTACGAACCTAGGCACACGATTATTAACCGAAGGATCTACAAAACGGAAATGGCCTCGATGGTGAACAGTTTTTCGCCGTTCTTAGCGTAACAATTGCACTCTGTATTCGAACCGAGTAAGCAAATGGGTTATCATTAAATTTAACTTAGTAGAAATGTACTGCAATTAATGATTTTGATACCTAACCTACATTTTAAATGCTTTTCATTGATTTATTGGCTTCTTTGGTTCATTTATTTGTATTTTTTATTTAAAAAATGCCACTTCCTTTATTATTCGATTTGAATAAGGAAAACGGAGCCATTTCCTTATTCATTATTCAAACTGAATAATAAACTAGGCTATCATTAAATAAAACTCAGTAGCAATTAATTGCAATAAATATATATTTTTTTATTTCCAACCTTCATCTTTATACCTTGATTTTCTTTGACAATTAGTATTCTTTGATTTATTTTGATTTATGTTTGAGTAAGACGATGCCATTTCCTTATTATCGTCTTCATAATACTTGTTTTCAGTATCGTCAAATAGAATATAAAATAGAAATGTGACAGAATACATCCATATTACATAAGCAAGCTTAAATTACACACACAGCATCTAAAAAAATAAATATCCGAAAGTGACCGTTCGGAATATAGGCTTCCGAATAAGGAACTAACTTATTACTCAATTCCTTATTCAGATGCTTTAACTTCGGATAATTACATTCGGATCATTCCTGCAGAGCGCAGCTTTATGTTCGTTATTATTGGCTATGTTTATTGTAAGATTTTTTCTTCTATCTCTGATACAGTTCTTGAAGTTTTATGTGACCCCTTCCTTTTGCCAAGACTATACGGTATCTCATTACAAGGCATGTTTTAGACATTCCGTTCTCATAGAGATTTCAACACGTCACCATACAAGCAAGACTGCACCGGAAGCAGCGGTCCAGGTGTCTCTAGTAGACTGGAAAGTTCAATCGAGATGCCTCAACATTTTATTTTATTTAACATTCAAACACCTGCGCGCAAACTTGCTGTTATAGTGTTTTTTCTTCATAGATTTGTTTAAATGCGAATACGCGTTTTCTCGCTCGTGCAAACCAACGGTAAATACGGCGACCTTCAACCTCGGCACACGATTATTGACCGTGGTATCTAAAGAACGGCGATAGTCTCAATGGTTGAGAGTCCTTCGCCGTTTTTAGCTTTACAATTGCGCTCTGTATTCGAACAGAATGCCAAAATTGCGAACAGCGTTGTCGTCAGTGCGACATCACTGACGTCACCATAAAAAATGTCTGCACCGGAAGGAGCGGCCCAGATGCCTCTTGTAGTCTGGAAAGTTTCGTAGGAATGCCTCCGTTTTTTTATTCAATTTAAAGACAGATGCGTTCTCAAGCTCTTATTGAGTGTTTTTCTAATTAAATAGATTTTCTATCACTGAAAACGCGTTATCTCGATCTTGAAGCCAACGGTATATCCGGTGACCTTAAACATTGGCGCGGAAAATAAAGGTTGCGAGAACCAAAAAAAAATGGCGCTCGTCTATTTGATAACCAGTCCTATTTTTCCGATGTTAGTCCAACTGGTTACTTTTCCTTACTCGGAAGCAAAAAAAAGGAACTGGCTTATCATTTAACAAAAACCGAAGAAGAAATGTTCTGCAATACATATTTTGATACGCGACCTATATTTACAATGATTTTCATTGATTAATTGGTCTCTTTGGTTCATTTTAATTGGTTTGTTTAGCAAGGAAATGCCAGTTCCTTATTCGATTTGAATAAGGAACAAGGAACCAGTTCCTTATTCCCTATTCAAACCGAATAAGGAACTGGGATATCATTATATAAAACTAAGTACAGATGTTCTGCAATTCAAGTTTTTGATACCCAACCTAAATGTAAAATGCTTTTCATTGATTTATTGGTTTCTTTGGTTCATTTAAATTAAGTTGTTTAATAAGAAAATGCCAGTTCCTTATTCGATTTGAAAAAGAAACAAGGAACCAGTTCCTTATTCCTTATTCAAACCGAATAAGGAACTGGGTTTTCATTAAATAAAACTCAGTAACGATGTATTGCAATAAATATGTTTAATTTCGAACCTACATATACCATGATTTTCATTGACATTTAGTATTCTTTGGTTAATTTTAATTTATCTTTGAGTAAGACAATTCTATTTCCTAATTATCGTGTTCATAATACATGTTTTCAGCGTGTATCGTCAAAAATAATAAACAATAGAAATGTGACAGATTACATCCATATAACATAATCAAGTTTAAATAACACACACAGCATCTATAAAATAAAATACCCGAAAGTGATTATCCGAAATCGCTCTTCTGAATAAGGAACTAACTTATTACTCAATTCCTTATTCAGACGCTATACTTTCGGATACTTACATTCGGATCATTCTCACATAGCGCAGCTTTATTTTCGTTATTATTGGCTATGTTTAATGTAAGATTTTTTATTTATATCTCTGATACAGTTCTTAAAGTTTTGTCTGACCCTTACCTTTGGCCAAGACTACACGAAATCTTTTTTCTAAGCATGTTTTAGATATCTCATTCCGTTCTCATACGTTAACGGTTACGAAGGGATATGATTAAGGATGTTAAGAGATTTTCAACACGTCACCATAAAAGCAAGACTGCACCAGAAGCATCGGTCTCTTGTAGACTGGAAAGTTCCATCGAGATGCCTCAACATTTTATTTATTATTCAATAACCTGCGCGCAAACTAGCTGTACAAGTTTTTTTCTTCAGAGATTTGTTTGAGTGCGAATACACGTTTTCTCGCTCATGCAGACCAACGGTACATACGAGGACCTTCAAACTCGGCACACGATTATTGACCAGGGTTCCTAAAAAAACGGCGATGGTCTCGATGGTTAATAGTCCTTCGCCGTTTTAAGCGTCATAATTGCGCTCTGTATTTGAACCGAATGCCAATAGGTTGTACAGCGTTGTCGTCAGTGCGACGTCACTGACGTCACCATAAAAGCGGGACTGCACCGGAAGCAGCGGCCCAGGTGACTCTAGATGGCTGTTTAGTTTCGTCGAGATGCCTCTGTATTTTGTTTTTCAATAAAAAAAAAGCGTACTCAAGCTGTTATTGAGTGTTTCTTTTTAAATAGACTAACTATCACTGAAAACGCGTTATCTCAATCTTGGATGCCAGCGGTATATTCGGTGACATTAAACATTAGCGCACGATTAAAGGTCGCGAGAACCAAAAGAATGGCGCTGGTCTTTTTGAAAACCAGTCCTATTTTTGCGATGTAAGTCCAACTGGTTACTTTTTCCTTATTCGGTAGCAAAAAAAGATCTGGGTTATCATTTAACAAAAACCGAAGAAGAAATGTAATGCCTTACATATTTTGATACCCAACCTATATAAACAATGATTTTCATTGATAAATTGGTCTCTTTGGTTCGTTTTAATTGATTCAATAAGCAAGGAAATGCTAGTTCCTTATTCGATTTGAATAAGGAATAAGGGACCAGTTTCTTATTCCCTATTCAAACCGAATAAGGAACTGGGATATCATTATAAAAACGAAGAACAGATGTACTGCAATTACAGTTTTTGATACCCAACCTACATTTAAATACTTTTCATTGATTTATTAGTTTCTTTGGGTCATTTGAATTAAGTTGTTTAATAAGAAAATGCCAGTTCCTTATTCGATTTGAATAAGGAACAAGGAACCAGTTCCTTATTCCTTATTCAAACCGAATAAGGAACTGGGTTTTTATTAAATAAAACTCAGTGGCAATATATTGCAATAATGTTTTTTTTTATCACATTTAGTATTCTTTGGTTAATTTCAATTTATGTTTGAGTAAGACAATTCCATTTCTTTATTACAGTCTTCATAATAATTGTTTTCAGCGTGTATCGTCAAATATAATATACAATAGAAATGTGACAGAATCCATCCATATAACATAATCAAGCTTAAATAACACACACAACATCTAAAAAATAAAAAATCCGAAAGTGATCGTCTGAAATACAGGCTTCCGAATAAGGAACTAACTTATTACTCAATTCCTTATTCGGAGGCTATACTTTCGGATACTTACATTCGGATCATTCTCGAATACCGCATCCTTTATATTCGTTATTATTGGCTATGTTTAATGTAAGATTTTTATTTATATCTCTGATACAGTTCTTTAAGTTCTCTCTGACCCTTAGCTTGGGCCAAGACTATACGATATCTCACTACTATGCATGTTTTAGATAGCTCATTCCGTTCTCATACGTTAACGGTTACGAAGGGATATGATTAAGGATTTAAAGAGATTTCAACACGTCACCATTAAAGCAAGACTGCACCGGAAGCACTAGTCGACTGTTAAGTTTAATTGAGAGGCCTGAATATTTTATTTTATTTAATATTCAAACACCTGCGCTAATACTAGCTGTACTAGTGTTTTCTTCGTAGATTTGTTTTAGTGCGAATACGCGTTTTCTCGCTCATGCAGACCAACGATACATCCGGCGACTTTCAACCTCGTCACACGATTAATGGCCGTGGGATCTACAAAACGGCCGTGGGATCTACAAAACGGCGATGGCCTCGATGGTAAACAGTCCCTCGCAGATCTTAGCGTCACAGTTGCGCTCTGTATTCGTACCGAATGCCAATATTTCGTACATCGTTGTCGTCTTTTCGACGTCTCTGACGTCAATATACAGGCGATAATGCACCGGAAGCAGCGGCCAGGTGCCTCTAGTAGTATGGAAAGTTTCATCGAGATGCCTACGTATTTTGTTTTTCCATAAAAAAACAAATGCGTATACATGGTATACGAGTGTTTATATATTAAAATGCATTTTATATCTCCGAAAACGCGTCTTCCCGATCTTGGATGCATCCGTACATCCGGCGACCTTCAATAATGGCACACAATAAAAGATCGTGGGACGCGACAAAATGGCGCTGGTATCGGTGGTTACCAGTCCTATTTTCCCGAGTTAGTGCAGCTGGTTACTTTGTCATTTTTCACCCGCGAAAAAGGAACTGGTCATCATTACACATAAAAACTAGGTAGAAATGTACAAGAATACATATGTGCGATACTCAACCTACATTTACAATGATTTTTATTGATTTATTGTTGTTGTTTTTTGTAAGAAAATGGCAGTTCCTTATTCGATTTGAATAAGGAATAAGGAACCAGTTCCTTATTCCTTATTGAAATCGAATAAGGAACTGGGTTATAATGAAATAAATAAAAAGTAGAAATGTACTGCAGTTAATGTTTTGGATACACAACGTAAAAAACAATGATTGCCATTGATTTATTGGTCTCTTTGGTTCATTTTCATTTATTTTTTTATTAAGAAATCGCCAGTTCCTTATTTGATTTGAATAAGGAATAAGGAGCCAGTTCCTTATTCCTATTTCAAACCGAATAAGGAACTGGATTCTCATTAAATAAAACTAAGCAGCAATGTATTTCAATAAATATTTTTTTACATGTACCATCATTTCATTGACATTTAGTATTCTTTGGTAAATTTTAATTTATGTTTGAGTAGAACAATGCCATTTCCTTAATATCGTCTTAATAATATTTGTTTTCAGCGTATTTCGTCAAATAGAATATACAATAGAAATGTGACAGAATACATCCATATAACATAATCAAGCTTAAATAACACACACACACACACATCTAAAAAATAAAATATCTGAAAGTGATTGTCCGAAATACGGGCTTCTGAATAAGGAACTAACTTATTACTAATTCCTTATTCAGAGGCCATAATTTCGGATACTTTAATTCGGATCATTCTATCATAGCGCAGCTTTATATTCGTAATTATTGGCTATGTTAAATGTGAGTTTTTTTTTAAATTTATATCTCTGATACATTTTTTGAAGTTTTATCTGGACCTTACCTTTGGCCAAGACTATCCGATAGCTGAGTATCGAATAAGGAAATGGGTTATAATTAAATGAAACTAAGTAGAAATGTACTTCAATAGCTATTTTGTTATACCCAACCTACATTAACAGTGGTTTTCATGATTTATTGATCTCAGTGATTCATTTTCACTTATTTTTAATGAAGAAATCGCCAGTTCCTTATTCGATTTGAATAAGGAATAAGGAATCAGTTCCTTATTCCTTATTCAAACCGAATAAGGAACTAGGCTATAATTAAATAAAAAAAAGAAGACATGTACTATAATACATATTTGTGATGCCCAATCTACATTAATAATGATTTTCATTGATGTATTGAGCTCTTTGGTTCACTTTAATTTATCTTTTTTGGCAAGAAAATGGCAGTTCCTTATTCGATTTGAATAAGGAATAAGGAATCAGTTCCTTATTCCTCATTGAAATCGAATAAGGAACTGGGTTATAAGTAAACTAAAATATGTAGAAATGTACCTCAGTAAATATGTGTTATACCCAACCTATATTTACAGTGATTTTCATTGATTTATTGATCTCTTTGATTCCTATTTATGTTTTTGTTTAGTAAGAAAATGCCGTTCCTTATTCGATTTTGATTTATCATTTATAGTAAGAACATTCCAGTTCCTTATTCGATTTCAATAAGGAATAGGGAAGCAGTTCCTTATTCCTTATTCAAACTGAAAAAGGAACTGGTTTATCATTACTTAAAACTTAGTAGAAATGTATTGATATATGTATTTTAAATATCCAACCTATGTATATACATGTATGTAATGATGTTCATGTATATGTTGAACAATTTTTATCAATGTCATTGATGTTTAAGTAAGAAAATGCAGGCTCCTTATAAGGAATGAATAAGGAATAAGGAACTGGTTCCCTTTTCCGTATTCGGCCGCGAAAAAGGAAATGGAGTTTAAATGAAAACAAATATTAGGAAATGTACTAGATTACATTTTTATATCACATAAACGTTAAATAAGTATACAGGCTTAAGGTTTGGTTGATTTGAAGCTAGAATTCGAAGTAGATAATGCCGGCTCGGGTTATACAAGAAATCCTATTAAAACGCTAAGAAGAAACATGAATATGTATCGTTATACACAAATTAAATGTATTCTTGTTATTTAGTTTTGATTTAATTAAGAATTGATTGCATTATTTTTCTTAAAAAGCTTAGTCAAATATGTTAAGCGTGAATAAGGAATAAGGAACTGTTACTTATTCCTTATTCGAATAAGAAATCGTGAATAAGGAATAAGGAACTGTTCCTTATTCCTTATTCGAATAAGGAATAAGGAACTAGGAAAAAGGAACCAACTTACTCTCCATCAAGTTCATCAGTATTTCTTCTTAGAATATTTTAAAAGAATTTTGTTTTATAAATCCAATGTATACAATAATGTTATTGTAGCTTCAATTTTACTTGGTTAGGCTACCCCCATTTACCGTAATAACTCTTATTTTTCGGACACTCAAAAGCATAAAGATTTTGTGTGTCGGAAAATAAAGAAACTCTACAAAATTTTCCAAAATTTTCCGAAAAGTAAGAGAAATACTGAAAATATTCCTAAATGCACCGGGATATCTCTATATTCATGTGAGTAACGCCAACAATAAAAGCGATTGCTTGTATATACCACATCGTTTGGTATTAAGGAAATGTTTGAACTTAATTGAATAGGATTTAATTGCATTTGACCTTGTACCGAAAGATGTTCAACAAATGTAAATTGACCACAGAGTAAGATTATTAGCAATTTATGGACTGTGCATGAAAATATTTCTATTAACCCAAATAAAGCAAATGCAACGACCCAGCGACTTCTAACATTCATCTGTCAGGTTTTATGACCGTTATCAGGATGTACAATACATGTGTAATGTGTTTACGGATTAACGCAAATTGGTTAATATCTGATAAAAATGCAATTGTCTGAAAATTGAAAGTAATTAAATGTTGGGGAGAAACATAGGGGTCCTAAAAATTTGAGGCAAAATAATATTGGCTAGAAAGAAAGGTTGTCCAAAAACATAGAATAATTAAGATAGGTATTGGAGCGACCATCAACAACCTAGTGGATCTCAGGTTGCAGATAGGGGCGACTTTTAGATATATGATGTAGGTGTTAGGTAAGCTTAGCTTGCATGAATAAACACATTTCAGACCAGCTTGCGGTGTTAATTTCTCAAAGGAAGAAGCAAGTTAAAAATATTTAAGCCATGAGCTAATTTTCTTAATCTTTATTAATCTTAATCTCAGAATTCGGAATATTTCTTTCATTTTATTACTATTATTTAAACATGAATTAAGACATTCTAAATATAAGCAGTGATATTTTGGGAAAAAAACAATCGTCGAAAAATCTCAGAA
This sequence comes from Dreissena polymorpha, assembly GCF_020536995.1. NCBI lineage: Eukaryota > Metazoa > Mollusca > Bivalvia > Myida > Dreissenidae > Dreissena > Dreissena polymorpha. Next base: position 69,420,820 of record NC_068364.1, read on the forward strand.
TATACTGTTTTTCTTTAAACACAACAATACCAAACAAGCATAGCCGGATAATTATGTTCCGGTTCCGGTTGATAAAAACATGAAATTACAAATGTAGAAATTTATACTTTAAACAGCACATAAGGTCAGGATTAAAGGATTGAGGGTGTGGATAGTGATTATAAATGGACTAATAGAAGTGCTGCCAAAATGCATGTAGACATGTTTTTGCTGAAAGAAATTTGTTAGAAGAAATTATTGAAAACGGCAAACCCCTATGGGTGGGGTATAAATTTAATATTTACTACAGCTTTTTACTGTTATTGAATATCGATATGCACGGAAAAGTTATCGCAATTTTAATCCGTCACGCATGAGCAATTTATAGAGCTGAAGTGTATATCAACTAATTATCTTAGCCAGTGAGAAGTATAACAATCAGAAAAAATACCGCTAGTCGGCGGTAAAGTACAGCGATGCATAAGCGAATACATTCCTCCACTGCGAGCGAGGCTACAAATACTGATTCAAGCCTCTTAGACAACACAGTTTTTGAAAATGGTAACAGCAAAACAAACGCTAAGAGTAAGAAAAAAACCTCAAAGCCCGATACAAAAAAACAAAAAACTATCGAAACGTATACTGAAAGTGTACCAAGAGAAAACGGTAGTCATTCTGAAAATATCATTAAAAAACAGCTTGATGAAATAAGCGCAAAATTGTCAAAAGTCCTCACAAAAGACGATACGTCTTTTATAAAAGATATCATCAAAGAAACTGTTGAGCAGTTAAAGGAAAAACTACTTGGGTCAGTTCTCAAAAGGCTTGAAATACTCGAAGGGACTGTCTTTGAGCAAAAGAGCGACATTGAATTTTTAAAAACAGAAATACAATCAAAAGACACACAAATCGAAAAGCTAAAAAGTGAAATCCATGCAACGGTGAACGATAAAAATAAAGAACCCAACAAATACGAAGAAATTGCAAACACCGCTGAACAATATAGCAGGAGAAATAATTTGAGAATGACAGGCGTCCCCGGTGACCAAGACCGTCAATCTTCGATAGCTGTGACAACCCAGGTTGTCTCCCTTGTAAACAGGTACCTGAACATTCCGATCAACGAAAGCGACATAGATATTGCACACAGGCTGGGCAAATTCAAACAGGGGGAAAACAGACCTGTAATAATCAAATTCGTCCGCCGGCAGATAAAAGTTGACATAGTAAAGAACTCGAAAAGATTCAAAGGATCCGGCATATTTGTTAACGATGACCTGACCAAATTAAATGCGGAAGTGCTTGCCTCGACGCGACTTAAGGATCCTCAGAACGTAGAAAGGGCGTGGTCCTTTGAGGGAAGCATATATGTTCTGTTCAAGGGAAACCAGCAAGCAGTGCAAATAAAATATGCCGATTACAAAAGTTGGCTTGAAAAATCATGGCCAAAAAAAAGCTATTCCCAAAGCGTCGAACAGGTGCACAATGGGAACCAAAAACATTCGCAGCAAAAGCGTTACTAAGTTGTAAGCATACAATGTGTGCGAACGATACAGTACCTAATCCATAGGCGATTACGCCGATTTAAATTGAACTCTTTGACCGTTTTTTTTTACACATTGTTCGTGTTTCTCTAATTTCAATAAACGTGTACATTATATATAAAATAAATTGCGATCAATAGAGGCAAGGTAACTCTGCTAACTACAAGTCAACTCTTTCTATCTCCCTTGGCAAACCGTATTGGTGTGTTTTTTTCTGTCGCATAAAAAAAGCTGCACCCCTTATTTATAAATTTACCATGATTATAATCAAAATAACAACAACTATGTTTAATGATGTTTTTCTTCATTAAAAGACTCAAATAATACTCCAAATCATGGCAGTGTATTTTTATGAATTACGGTATAGATGGAATATTATCGACGTTTCTTTTTGTCATGTGGTATGTAAAAGGCTCTGACTAATCTATTTTCAAAGATGTATTAATGCTATACCCATAAAGGCTGTACTATAAATGTTTTTGGTCATAGTCTTTGTTAAAAAAACGCAAGTTTTTCTCTCTTTTACAGTTTTTTGGCTTGTTGTTTTTCAAATGATGCCTTTTTTCCAATAGATTTTATTAAAATATAGATAATGCACAAGTATCAGTTGTTGTTTTTACTCGAAAAGACAATATAAATTAGAGATCATACATAAATATCAATGAAACAATATATCCTAAAAACATTTTTTACAACAAAAGCACAAAAACGTAACAGGTTTATATAAACATGTACATTATACTTTTAACTATAATGCGCATACTGTACTACTGTCGCCAATCACATACTAGATCTGTACTGTTCAGTAATTTTTAAGTAACTGAAACCACAATTCAATTTTATTTACATAGTGACATGTTGTTGTGTTTTTGTTTTGTTTTTTTGTAATAAAAAACCTAAATACAATATAATATATTTGTTCATATGTACATGAAAACACTAAAACGTTGAATTAACAACTCAATTTTAGCTGTTAATCTGTTGAGTGACTCTTATCGCTGTTACATATTGTCTCAAAGAACATCAGTTCCACATAACACAATTAATCAAATTTTAATATAACAATTCGTATGTAAACAATGCCTCATTTTCGCTTTCGACTGAAGCAAAAGGTGTTAATGTGTAAGATAAGCTGATTTTAGCTGTTCATCTGTTGAGTGACTCTTATCGCTGTTACATATTGTCTCAAATAAAATCAGTTCCACATAACACAATTAATCAAATTTTAATATAACAATTGGTATGTAAATAATGCCCCGTTTTCGCTTTTCGACTGAAGCTAAATGTGTTAATGTGTAAGAAAAGCTGATTTTATCTGTTAATCTGTTGAGTGACTCTTATCGTTGTTACATATTGTCTCAAATAAAACCAGTTCCACATAACACAATAAATCAAATTTTAATATAACAATTTGTATGTAAATAATGCCTCATTTTCGCTTTCGACTGAAGCTAAATGTGTTAATGTGTAAGATAAGCATTTAAGTAATTAATATTCAAACTGTCAACCTTCTGAAAATTTCTGTTAATTTGTTTGAGTGACTCTTATCGCTGGTGCATCTGTGTCTCAAATAAAATCAAATCCACATAACACAATTAATCTTAATATAACAATTCGTGTGTAAATAAGGCTTCTATTTCGCTTTCAACTGAAGCTAAATGTGTTCATGTGCACGATAAGAATTTTATTAATTAATATTCAAATGAAAAACCTTCTGAAATTCCAATAATCGCACCAGAAATTGTACCATATATATTATTAGTGTTTATTTTCTTGCTTTCTTTTAAATACTATTACACGTAAATTAAAATACCAACCGTTTGTTTTATAAGTGTGCACTACTATTTTCTTTTAAATACTATTACACGTAAATTAAAGTACCAACCGTTTGTTTTATAAGTGTGCACTACTATTATGCCTATTCTTGTCTCCCTAGTTGAATTTTCATACCAATATTAGTTTTGTTACTAATACATGTTTGTGTATCAGAACTAAAAACTGTTATGATCTAGTTATGATCTAGTGATGTGTATTTTTCCAATATGTTCAAAACTGCCATTTGTTAAATGTAAATTGATTAATCGAAATTATACTTAGTAGCAACACCTAGTGAACGAATATATGTCATAGAAACACATATTGAAAATAGTTAAATTAATATCGGCATATCTAGTTTGTTTTCTTAATGATTAACTGTGTGTACTTGCACAAAAGGCACACGGGATCCAGTGGTATTCAATTATGTTGAAAGTATCTTTTGTGAAAATGTGAACTCTTAAAAATTGTTTTTAGTAACAACTTTTAGTACGCAAATATCTTTCCATGCGATCTTATAAACACTTATTGAAAATAGTTTTTATATATACTGTATATTGTATACTGTTAATCAAACACTGTTTGTATCTTACTTGTTTTATGTTTATGCAGACGTTCATTATAACATTTATATATACACAGTTTATACTGTTAAACAAATTGTTTTTAAGAAGGGAAAAAACTATTTCAATGCTAACATAAAAAAATCATAGTAAATAAAGATTAAAAAAACCCACAAAATCTGTTCAGTGCATAGATAATATGTAGCTGAGCGAAATATATATACCATCTTTATTTAAAAAATCCTGATGTTTACATAACCACACATCTTAAATTTTTTGTACAAAACATCTTAAAATAACCACGTTTCTTGTCCGGTAGAAACTTATACTGGTTACATTAATAACATAGCAATACACTGTATTCAACAAAAAGTGACGTTTAGATAAAATGACCTACATATTTTAAAGACTTTTTTCAACTACCTTAAAAAATCAATTTTCAGCTTCATATACTTGAGCTTGTTTCTGAAAACTTTTGTAAATCAGTAAGCTGATACCCGTACTACAATACTATTGCTAAAGTTAAAAAATTGGCCTGTGTGCTGTTTACTTGTTTGTTGTTGTTGTTTGTTTTGTTAGCATTTCTCTTAAGACATTTTACATCATAATAGCGTTATTTTTTGTATCGTGTTGTTCATATACAATATGATTGCAGATATATGTATTATGTCTAGATACCTATATTTTGGTCTTTGTTTCTTTTGCAATATTGCTGTAACCTTTGTAACTAGAATGTCTGTTGGATGCTGTTCAAATCACCGTTTAGACTGTAGATCATTAACTTTAAATTTTTGCCTTTGTTTACAAACGGTACTAACAGCCAACTGGACTGGCGCACAAAACATTACCATTTACTTAACTATCATTTGGTATGAGTATTAAAATATGTACTCTAAATGTAAAAGGGCTAAATAACATAGACAAACGCACTAAAATTTTTAAATGGTTAGATGAAAAAAAATATAATATATGTCTTTTACAGGAAAGTCATCTAACACCTACCTTAGCACAAACCTTAAAAAATGAATGGGACGGAGATATTTATCTAAGTGGACAACATACAAATAAACAAGGCATCGCTTTTCTGATAAAAAGTAATACAGGAATAATAGTGGATAACTTCAATGAAATAATAATTGGCAGACAAGCAAGCATAGATATAAAAATACACGAAACACAATTAACATTAATAAACGTTTACGGCCCTAACATAGATGAATCCAAATTTTACGAGACATTGCAATCCTATATAATAAGTAACCAAGATAAAAACATTATAGTCGGAGGTGATTTCAATATTGTTCTAAACCCATTATTAGATAAAAGAAATGGAAACCTATATTCTCACTCAAAAAATAGACAAATTTTGAATAACATAATTGAAAACTACAATTTAATCGATTTCTGGCGTACAGTTAATCCGAATGAGAGAAAATTCACTTGGCATTCAAACACAAAACCAACAATATTTTGCAGATTGGACTATTTCTTAATATCTGAGTCACTCTGCAATATTATTAATACATGCAACATAAAACCAGGATTTATGACCGACCATTCTCTAGTTGAACTTAAACTGCACAATATACAACCTGGATACTTTAAAATTAATAACAGCATCTTATTAGATACACAATACCAAACGCAAATAAAACAGGAAATAACCAATACAGCTCAAAGTAACAAAGATGCTAACCCCAACACATTATGGGAAATAATTAAAGGTAATATACGTAACACAACAATACGATACACATCATTTAAACAAAAAGAAACAAAAAAACTTGAAACTGAGACCATGAAAATAATTGAAACACTTGAAAAACAATTGCATGAAACAATTACAAATGATACCAAAGCCATTGAAGATGAAATAACATCAAACAAACAAGTATTAGAAGGAATCTATCATACACAACTCAATGGAATATTACTACGAGCGCGTGCACAGCATGTTGAACACAATGAAAAAAAAACAAAATACTTCGCAAACATCGAAAAACGTAGAAGTGAACAAAAAACTGTACACAAATTAGTAGTTAATGGCAAAGATATAACAAACAGAACACAAATACTAGAGGAACAACGTTTATTTTTCGAAACCCTCTATAAACGAAAACATATTGAAACTAACACCCTTTTTAAAAATACACATCATGCTTTAAATCAAGAGGAAAAAATATTGTGTGACGGATTACTTAATGAATATGAATGTGGACTAGCACTTAAAGAAATGCAAAATAACAAAAGTCCAGGATCTGACGGCATCACAATCGAATTTTATAAAATATTCTGGAACGATATTAAAACACATTTAATTAATTCACTTAACTATTCATTTAACAACGAAAACTTAACTACGCTACAAAAACAAGGTATAATATCACTCATTCCAAAACCTGGAAAAAACTTAGAATCCTTATCAAACTGGCATCCGATTAGTTTACTGAACAATGATTATAAAATTGCAACAAAAAGTATATCCAACAGAATTAAAAAAATATTACCATCAATCATTTCAAGATCTCAATCTGGCTTCATAAAAGGACGTTACATTGGTGAAAATGTACGTCTGATACAAGAATGCATACATTATTTCAACCAACCAAACAATTCAGGCCTTATTTTCTTTGCAGACTTGGAAAAGGCTTTCGATTCACTAGATCATTCGTTTATGTTCTCTTGTTTAGAAAATATGAATTTTGGTGAAAGTCTAATTAAATGGGTAAAACTATTTTACACCGACATAAACAGCATTATTATTAACAATGGATTTTTTTCAAACAGTTTTAACATCGAACGAGGGGTAAGACAAGGATGCCCACTTTCATCCTCGCTATTTATTATATGCATCGAGTATCTATCACATTATATCCAATCAAATAAACATATAAAAGGAATATCGCTAGAACCTGACGACGAAATTAAACAGTCCTTATTTGCTGACGATGCAACTTATTTTTTAAATGACAATAGTGACTCATTCAATAACCTTATAGAATCGCTAACCCTTTATGGAACGGCATCAGGTCTAAAACTAAACACAAGTAAATGCACTGTGCTACGAGTAGGTAAATTTAAACAAAGTAATATTCAACTTAAAAAAGAAATGAAATTCCACTGGACATCAGATGAAGCAACAACGTTAGGAATAACCTTTACAAACAATGAAAATGAAACAATTCTAAAAAACATATTGCCTAAATTACAAAAATTTAAAAATTGTTTAAAATCATGGCAGCATCGTAAACTTACACTAATTGGAAAAAACACGGTGTTGAAAACGTTTGCACTCCCTAAATTAATTTATACACTAACAGTCCTCCCAAACCCACCAAATGATATTATTAAAGATATACAATCAGCAATATTTAATTTCATATGGGACGGTAAACCTGATAAAATTAAGCGAACCCAGTTAATTCAATCTGTAGAAAATGGAGGTATCCAATTAACGGACATCGACTCATTCTTGAATGCAATCAAATGCAGCTGGGTTAAAAGATATCTAGATAAAACCAATACAAGTAAATGGAAATTATTCTACCAGAAAATCCTAAAAAAATATGGTGACTCCTTACTTTTTGAATGTAACATCAACAATACCATTTTGCATGAAATTGCAAACGAAAACATATTTCTATCGAGTGTTTTATCAGCATGGACTAATGTTACTCATAATCTAGAAACCCAAATCACCAGTAAAACTATTTTATGGAACAATAAAGACATAACTTCAAACAATAAGACTTTTTTCTATAAACATTGGTTTGAACAAAACATTAAATATGTCGACCAATTGTACGATTACAGAATAAATGACTTTTATTCTTTTGAGAACATATGTTATATATACGGAATACCTTCAAGCAATTTCCTAATGTATTACACATTAATTAAAAGCATACCCATACATATTAAATCTACAATTAATACAAATAACACACCATGTACCCAAACATCATTCACGGAAAACATACTTGCAAAACAAAACAAAACAAACAAAATATTTTACAAACTACAAATTAAACACCCTGCAGAAAACTCCAAGATTCAAAATAAATGGCAAAACCTGCTTCGAGAACATGAATTTAATTGGAAACAAATATTTATCATGCCATATAAAACAACTATAGATAGCACACTGAGAAATTTTCAATATAAATATGTGCATAGAATCATAGCAACAAATAAATACCTTTTTAAGTGCAACCTATCCAACACAAATTTATGTGATATATGCAGCGAACACATTGAAACAATAGAACACCTGTTCTGGGAGTGCAAACATATTCAAATTCTATGGAACCAGTTAACAACATTTCTAGAGAAACAACAATTAAAATTTAAACTGTCTCTCTTAAATATCAGTTTCGGTGTGAATACTTTTAAAATACCAGAAATTAATAACACTGTGAACCACATTATCATACTTATGAAATATTTTATATTTAGCTTCAAATACAAAAAACAAATACCTACCTTCAACTGTTTTATAAACTATTTAAAATTAAAGATCAAAATTGAAAAAGAAATAGCCCTCAACAACGATAAACTTCATATTTTTGAACAAAAATGGAAACGCATAAACTTTCATAACCCAGTCCAGTTGTCTTCTACCTAACTCTCCGCAAATCATCTCTATGATTGATTATTACATTTAAAAATAACAGCATACACCACAGGCAACCAAACAAAAAAAACAGTATATCCTAGCATATCATGTATAATATGTGTTTGACATTATAACTGTTGTATTATACCACTTTTGTTCTTGCTTATGCACATATTTACATTGTATGTTTTATATTGAATAAAAAAAACAAAAAACAATACCAAACAATCTTGCGTGAGACATAAAGCATCTCGTATGATAAAGAAATTAGAAATTGCCTTAGTTTGTTTGTATATCTCACTAAGGGTCAGACGAAGTTTCAAGGCCACATTATATTTTCAAAGCTCGTTATTTATTATTCTTTGTATTTAAATGCTAGGGAGGATTTCATTGTTAACTCGGATTATAATCTGCGCTATTGCCGAACAATGTTTCACGAAGAGCCTTCATAATGCTCAAGTTAAGGACAGCGTAAGGTCAAAAATTGTCGTTTTTCTCTCAAAATCTATTAAAAGCGTGTGCGTATGATAATATTACATCGTTTTTTATTATTCCCACGCCCATGATGATTTGTGTACACTTCATATAGCTCCACCGTGGTTCTTACTGCCGATAACAGACTTTAACTTTCGAAAAAAAAAAACGCAAAAATTGTACGGGAGAAAGCAATCCCATGACAAAAACGACAGATATATAACATTAAGGCATTTACAAAAGAGCAGAGTTACTCTTGCGATAGTGAAATGTAAGTGGAATGTAACCTTCATTTATTATTTCTCTTGCTTTTAATTAACTGCTCTTTAGTTTCAAAATGGCCGATAAACCAAGTTCGTCTACTCATGAAATTACATATTTTCTTAACATCGAAAATGCCAAAATTTTGGCTTTTATTATGGTTTCGGGGTTCATTGCCTACCACGGGTTTATCCATGTCACATATAGTAAGTTGCCTTTACATGTTGCATATTTACTTTTGATGTATCATTTCATGCTCAAATGGGTGGGATTTCATGTAGCTGAAATAATTCGCGTTCAGAATAAATCTGAACGCTGAAACTCCGGTCTGCAAAAACCATAACGAAAATTAAATACAATACTATTATATCAATATGCTTAAAATTGCAAAAGAACATAACCAACTCATAAAGTTTTAGTTAATAAGTCCATTTTTACCTCAAATAGCGTCGAATTGAAGTTAAAAGGCATAATTTGTTTCAGTTAAACTTCTGCTTAAATCGCAATACAATCACTGACCTCTCGCCATGTTATGAAATATTTAAATATCAACCATTCAGAAGAAGGCATACGGTGTAATAGGCTGCGTTATCGATTAAAATCTACCTGCCGTATACAGCGGGCACAGCGATTGGAATTGAAAATGTGAGTAGTGTGTTGATTTAAATTGGTCAGGCGTGCATAATTGAAAGAGTCATTACATAATTCTTACGGAACATTATTGAGAAATGAATTATCTACACAGGTATGTAAATATTATTGCAATCCGTTGATATTAACTGTCTGATATCGGGGCTTGAATGTTGCGCACCAAATTCCTTGCGCATCAATATAGACAAAGAAGGAAAACTCTCGCTATTAAAAAGATAGAGTGGACTATTGACGCCAAGAGTCTGCCAAAGAAAAAATCATCAAAAGACTCTTAAGGCGGCAATTTATATTGACTAGGATTTCATGTCGATGTTTCATGACATTTTACGTGCTGTTTTGTTTGTCACTGTGGTTTAAAAATGTCATGATAACATAATTTACACGCTTTTATTTCATTTTGAATATAAACATTAAAGAACGTCTATGCCTATACATTATTTGTGTAGCAGGAGATGAACTTTTACTGTAGTGTATTGACGATTTCCTTATATCAAGCGTAGCCTACTTTTGATCACTTTTTTTACATTTAGAGCACGGCTCTCACGATGACGTTGCATGCATGCGTTCCAAGTATGTTGTTTCATTAACATTACTATGCTTGAAAATAAATTAAGACAATACTAAAAATTAGATGTTTTTTATTTGCATTTCAAAATTTTACTTAAACTGAAATAATCCAGTGGGTGGGTTCGGGATGGGTATCACTCACCAGGGATGGCGAAATCAAATGTCCGAGTTGCCCGAGTCGTACATTTGCTTGTCAGGGCAACTGATTTTTTTCAATTAAGTTGTCCGTGGACAACCAGTCGGTCGAGGAATACAAAAAAAAACAACATTATATTAAAGCGGTAATTAAGTTTTACAAAACCGGATGTTGACACGCGATTACATTGTCAGTGCTATTTGCGGAGCATTCAAGATAAAATTCGGGCACTCTCCTGCCCAGTGATCTCCCTTATTCTATTAGAGACTGGGAGCATGCCGCATTTTCAATATTCGGCCAGACTGTTAGACACTATGTTAGCGTTTCCGATCGCCAAAATCGCCATAGGCGATTGAATCTTTCAGCTGGCGATTAAAGTTTAAAATGTGAATGAAAATGGCGATTGCAAAAAAAACCTGATATTTCTCTATAAGTATATAATATTCCCTACTTTTAAAGAGAACTCGGTACCGATTTCCACATGTAATCGCCATAAAAGCTCCTGGTGGTAACAGATAGTCCATTGATAAGAGATAACTGGATGCCCATATCGTATATTCAAGCCACATAACACAGTCATGTATGCTGACAGATGCATCACGGGAAATTTTCGGGTAACTTTCCAGTCGCCAAACTGTGACATTTAACGTCCAATCGGTTACGAGAATGTTTATGGAGGCGGAGTTATATAGCGATTATTATTTTTGATTGACATCGGTCACAGAGTAAGTGTTTATCGCAGGTTTATTAACAATGAATCACAGTAGTAGCATTAATACGTGATATAAAACCGGTAAATAAAGCAGTACATTAAAGGCGGTTTCGGGCATCATCATCACACCTATTTACCGTACTGTAAACAATCATTAATTATGAGAAAATAATTGCAATTGGTGAGCAGTGTAAAATTACTTACGGCGAGTAAGTTGTGAAAAACAAAACCCGTTAATAATTTGATGCGGTCACAAATTAAATCCAGTGCATGTATATTTTATCATGTCTATTTGTAGAACTGATTTACACCGTTTTTCTATAGCCACGTGATAAGAACTATTCACCTTGCATTAATACCGTTATGCCATGTAAAACCCGTGTTATAAGAAAGAGCGCGAAATTATTGCTGCCGTCTGCAATGCCAAGTTCTACGCATGCAAAGCATGCTTTTTAAAAATCAGACGATGTGTAACTAAATATAGCCTAGCCACTCAGTACATGCAGTATTTAAGACTTACAAATTTACCGGTACGTTTCAATAAATTATATATTGCAACTATGGAAAAATATGTCAATTCAAGAATACATTGCAGTAAATGTGTTTTTCAAAAATCAAGAAGCACCAGACTACGGCAAAAATTATTGGGAGAAGGGGGGTGGCGAATAAGAGTTACGCAAGACCCACCCAATCAAAGACCGGGGCATATCTGAAAGTTCTAACATTGTATACTGTTTATGCCAGTGCATGAAAATAAATATAAATGAAAAATAAATAAAAAATATAAAATTATTTGATTTCAGGTAACAAATAATTTATTTAAATGTGACTTCAATAATAATTTAATACAGTCATTGTTGATACCTATAGATTCATGATAATGATTATTTCGTTCATTGAACAAATAAGGTTATAATGTGGGTCTTTATCGTAGTGCTGAAATTTGGCTACTAATTTTTTTTCCCTAGCGCCAACCTAGAGACAGTGTACAGACTGGTTTCTTTAGTTTCACAATCAGACAGAAATATAAGTATCGAACTAAGATAATCAAAACACGGTCTACTTTGTTATTTGAGAATAATTTCAGACGACTTTAACGGAAATGATTGGAACTGATGAGGTCCACATATTGGACTCATTTAATTTTTTAAGATTACGATGTATCTATGTGAAACACATGTTTTAATAACACTAGCTAAATGCAAGATTAAAAGTTTGAGAACGTCTTTATATTGTTTATAACATACTGCTATAATGAATGTACCATGGAAATACAAATATAACTAAAACAAGCAAAAAATACTCATTTTGATTTATTCCTCATTATTTTAAATTAATCAATAAATGCGTTTATAATTTATATCAACATTAACGGACAAGTGTAGTTAAGCAACGGACAAGTTAAATTTCCTAAATGGTTGTCCGTGGACAAGTATAGTTTTTTTTAATTTCGCCACCCCTGCTCACCCTAGAAAATTTTCTAATTGAAGGAGTTAAATGGCGCAATCTGGTGCATCAAATTAAGCTTTTAAGATTGAAGTAATACAGCATTTTTCACAGAAAATAAAATACAAATGTATCAGACCTTTTTCTCAATTTTCTGCCTATCTCACAGGTCCGATAGTCAGACCCATTCCCAATGCCAAATTCAGATATTTTTTCCCAATTATCCAAAAAAAATCCAATTTCTGATCGAAATAACTGAAGCCCAAAAATGCGTTTACCTGTAGGTACCGTGTTTTTAATAATCGGGCGACGTGTTTTAGCAGCCAATGTGAATTCCGCGTAGAATGTCATCGTATCGCCTGTTCCATAATGCAATTTTGCAATCTTGACACTTCATACAAAATGGCGGCCGCTTGTGTCTATGCATTTCTTAAGACGCATTTACGGTCATTTTCGGTCAGAATTAGCTTTTAAATATTGAAGTCCTGGATTATTCAGAATCATCACGTATGTATACTACAAGTGATAACCATGTATACGCATTAATTATTGTAAATTGGTTGAGAATCAATATCAATGGTCTGAGGTAAATAAATGTGGACTTGTTTCACTTTCAACGTAACCGTGGTTCGAAAGAATAAATTTCGGTAAAAAATTACGGAAATCAGACCCATTGTAAAAAATGTCGTATAATTCGAAGCACTATCAAAGTGAATTACGATAAATTGACTCGAAAGGCACACAAAAACTGAATGTTTTGTGGGGAAATACTACCTCCAGTCAGTCTACCGTTAACCCAGAATCTAGTTCTTCTTGAATGGTCTGAGCTTAAATGTGTACATACGTACAGCTCTTCACAGAGGGTCAATAGCTGGGAGTTGGATTATTGCAACTAACCCAGAATCTGACTCGCCCATTAACATTCCCAGTAGTCAAACTCAGTTTGTGTTCCCCAGAAGGGGTTTCTGAGCAAGCAAGTGATGAACATTTGCCACTGCCAGATTTAGAGTGACTACCCTTTGTAGCTTCTCAACATTTCAATACTGTACATTTATGATGTTCATCTTTACTTTTGTGTTTCAAAACAGGATTGCCTTCAGACATTTGGCAACTTGAATGTTGAATAAAAATATGTTGAGTGCTGGTCCTTTTACTGTGAATATTCAAAAATAATCCTTAATGACATATCGAGCTATGTATTTTATGATTATGTGAACTTCAAGCAAAACAAAGTCCGTGTTTTTTTTTTATCATACACATACTTACTTTAGCAGTGGACAATGACTGTTGCATGGTTACAAACAGTTTAATTCTTTCTTAGCATTTTTGGACAATAACTATGTATGAAAACATCAGATTTAATAAGAAAAATTCAGAAAAATAATTTCCCAAATAATGCTTTTGTCGATGAAAATACTTCCCAATTTGGAAGATTTCGCAACTAAAAAAATCCCAATTTTGCTAGGTACTTTTTCCCAAAATAGACAGAAAAAGGCCTGCTGTATTTATTTTGAAATCTCTCAAACTTTAAAAAAAGCAAAAACATTTTAATTGCAACTGTTTTTATGCCCCCGGTAGGGTGGCATATAGCAGTTGAACTGTCCGTCAGTCAGTATGTCAGTCTGTCTGTTCGTCCGAAAAAAACTTAAACATTGGCCATAACTTTTTCAATATTCAAGATAGCAACTTGATATTTGACATGCATGTGCATCTCATGAAGCTGCACATTCTGAGTGGTGGAAGTTCAAGGTCAAGGTCTTCCTTCAAGGTCAAAGGTAAAAAAAATAAATTCAAAGCGGCGTTCTCATGAAGCTGCACATTTTGAGTGGTGGAAGTTCAAGGTCAAGGTCATCCTTCAAGGTCAAAGGTCAAAAAAAAAAGCGGCGCAATAGGGGGCATTGTGTTTCTGACGACCACATCTCTTGTTTAATGTTAATACTCTGAATGAGAGTCTAGCTCTAAGTCAAGTGCGTGGAGGGCAAGCTAATATTCAGCCTCTCCAGATTGCAGGGCTGGCTACACTTGCAGATTGCTTTTGAGGTCACAGGGCGCTCATTTGGCCATTTTTGGGGCCGAAATTCGGCCCCATTCCCCCCTTAAAATAGTATACTTTTTTCCCCTATTTCAGCTAAAAATTCCCCCCTCTAAAAAAAATGTTGTTTTTAATTTTATTTTATACATGTACCTTAGTTGCCAGCTGGTATTGTGCTGTTAACCTTTGATTAAATGTATATTTATGTAAATTACATAAAATATTGCAATTTTATGTGCTGAATGGTTGGTGACTAGATCTTCTAAAATTCCCCTTTTCGCCTAAAATGACGCGAAATTCCCCCCTTTAAGGGCCTCGGCCCCAATCCCACAAAGTGTAGCAAGGGCCATGGATCATTCTGCAGCTGTTGCAGGTCCTCCTCTTCCAGGGATTTTCTGTGGTGGCATCTGTTTGAACATAAGGAACTGCCACATCGTTTACTTTAGAACAAAGACTTAAATTATTCATGGCTTATGAAGAGTATTAAACAAACCATGTGATATATTAAACACGTCAAACACATGTATCTCATCCAAAAGTCTTTAGAAGTTTTATAGATTTTAAACAGTTAAAAACGGCACAATTCCACAGATCCTTGCAGCCCATGTTACATTCTTAAATAAATGCAGAAGAGCATTGTTAACACAGTCTACCGGTGCAAGGTTCAGCCCAGGGTTGGAAATTAGTGGTTGCCCATGAGCCCGGGGCCAGTACGTTTTGGCCTGTGCAACTCAAATTCAAAAGTTAATAGTCCGGCTGGGAAACTTGCTTTTTATGCTTCCACAAAATTTTTGGGGGGAGCATATAGTCGCCGCTTCGTCTGTCCAGGGCCCTCACACTACTTTGGGGGAAGGGGTCCGCAGTCCTTAGGAGGGGTGATTTTTGCGGCGTTTCCCTTTTTGGAGGATTTTTTTTACTTACTCTCTCATTATTTCATTTGTACATGTTTGCACTATATTCATTCATTTTTCATAATTTAGTATGTTTAAAAAGATTAAATTGAAATAGAATTGAGATATAATAATCATGAGACAAATCTTTCTATTAAAAAAAAAAAAAATTATTTTTTTTTTTTTAGGGGGAATTTTTCCCCCCAAAAGGGGAAAAAAGTATACTTTTCAGGTGGGGGACTGCCGCCGAAATTCGGCGGCAGATTTGATAGATTGAGGGCCCTGCTGTCCATGTGTCCGTCCGTCCGTGCACAATTTTTGTCCGGTCTATTCCTCAGCAATTAATGACCGGAATTCAATTAAACTTTATGGGAAGCTTCACTACATGTACCAAGAAGAGATGTGCAAATTATCAGCCGGTTCTCGTCGGATGATTTTTCACAGAGTTATGGCCCTTTGAAAGTTTCCATTAACTGTACATATAGTACAATTCTTGTCCCCCCAACTACTGACTGGAATTCAATGAAGCTTTATGGGAAGCTTAACTACCTTGAGGAGATTCGCATATTATCTGTGGGTTCTGGTTAGATGATTTGTTTAGAGAGTTATGGCCCTTTAAAAATTTTAAGTTGCTAAACCATCCATCGTATTATTTTGTCCAAAGTTATGCCCCTCAAGACGTTTCCTTTTATATGAATATATAGTGCAATATTATGACAAAAAAAACTTTGGGGAGCATCACCCGTCTCCAACGGTTTCTTGTTAAGCTTGAAACAATTCAGTGCAATTAAACATTTAATGAAATTGACGACTGTGAGTTAATAATTAGTTTCATAAAATTTATTTATCAATGCCAATGAAATGATTTATCTCAGACTTATAATAGGATATAATACACAAAAAGTTTGTCAATTAAGCAATGTTGTTGTTTAGTTATCTTTTTTTTTTTAAGAAAGTTTTATATACACGTGACACTACATGTATATTGTACTGGGCTCATTAGTCTTTAGCTGGGCAACCAAATTACTAAAGATGGTTGCCCGTGTGCGCAACCAATTGTTAAACGTTAGTTTCCATCCCTGGCTGAGTTATATTTTGGTTGATAACACAATCAAGTGCATTTAAAATGAATAAATAAAAGGTAAATGTGTAATCAAATGAAATATGTCATTACCCAAATCCATATTTAGAGTAACAAAACTACAACAGACTAAATAGTAGGGCTGTAACGAATACACTAGGTGACGAACATGATACGTATCACGAATACAGGGTGGCGAATACGAATATTTATTCGAGAATATGAATTTCAATGAACAAAAGTAATACTGACAACTTGACATGACATTATATAGTATGAAACTATGAGTATTGGTCAATTTGATTAATAGAGTATCATTGCATACTGAAAATATGAAATATAACACTTTGAAATAACAAAACACTGACTAGAACTGCTTAAACTTTAAACACAGATTTGAAACTTTTGAGAAAACATGACTAGTACCAATAAAATCCTTGAGTAGAACAATTAATAGTCAACAGTGTTGACACACCCGCGATATCAATAGCATTCCCTTTGCTAGGCCCCATGTTTGTTGATAAGTTGCACAATCATTGTCGTAAAGATAAACAAAATAGAAATACCATCTGCTAATCCTTTGTGTGTATGTTTGAGCATCAAATCACTCGTATTTACCTAAATATACATTAAACAACCATCAAAAGATTTTTCAATTCAATGTCGTAAATATTCAACCGGTGCCCGCCATTTTGTTGATAATCTCACTGTGCAACATAGTGAGTGGGGTAAACATGATGAAAAACGCCGGAATAAGGAGAACATTTAAATATAGGGGTTTATTGTATGAACCTTCATTTGTAAGATAAGATGATTAAACTTTCAAACTCGAAACCACGTTGTTTGTATTGATCAAATATTCGGTTTGGGAGGTGGCGAATAACGAATACAATTCATCTACAGCCGTATTCGAGTAATTCGAATATTCGAATGTATCGTTACAGCCCTACTAAATAGAGGCGTCAAAATAGGGCACTTGAGTAAACTAAACCAGGGATGTAAAATTACACTTGCCGGCTTGTTTTGTGACTTAGACTTTGGTATGGGAAAATAGGATATCCAAAATTCTCACCTGATCAATATCAGGGTGCATGATGAACAGAGTTTTCAGGGATTTACCGGTACACATGGGCTGGACAGAATGTAAACACACCTTTAAAAACTTTATTTTTACAAATATCTCGAGTTATTGAGAATACTTGAAAAATCTTTATCGCATAAAAGACAGTTTTTCTTGCACTGTGTGCCGATATCTTCAGGTATAAGAATAAATACTTAAAAACATCTGAAATTGTTGATAACATTTCATGTGAATGGAGCATAATGGTGCAATACACATCAAATTTTTAAACAAGAACACCGGCTCATTGAAATAAAGTAATTCTGAGGTTTTTCAAAAGCAGCATAAAAATCTGTCTTTGTTGCACTATTTAAAATTCTAGAGGAAAATTGTTTTTAGAAGATATTAAAAAAAAAGCACCACTTTAAATATACCAGTGTGTTTACATCCATCAATGTTTAATCGTGAACCTCACTAAGTCACGTGATCCCCTGTACTCTGGATATGGTGTTGCCATTTTCCATGCAGTAAACGCCTTTAGTTTGTATCAGATGCTTATCTGGAAGCATCAAGACAAGACTGTGTCATACTATTCAGTACTCCAGCTAGGATTTAAAAAGGGCAAGGGGGCTTTTTGTCAGAAGGGCACTTTTGACGCGCAGTATTTTGTCAAAAGGGCACTTTCGAGCGTGCTGGCGTTTCTGGAATGCTTCCTGTTGCAATAAAAATAAAGCATGTTTATTTATATGATATCAATATTTGATAGAATATATTATTCCTATTATTATTAAACTATTTAAATATAATGTCTAAAATGAGGAAAAAATAATTTCAATGTAATAAGAGATTTATTAATTATCATATTAAAAAAAAATAATAAGGGCAGGGGGGGGCCTAGGAAGGGCAGGGCAAGTGTTCGGAGGGTCAGGGCGGGGCGCCCTTCTATTAAGGCTTAGCTGGAGCACTGCTATTCCTAATAATAGTCAGCTAATTTGTGTATGAGCTTTGGGGTAATATTTAGATTAACACAATGTACTTACCAAATATCATTTCTTACCAAATATCAACACTGCAGGATATTTCAAATGTTTTGATATGTACCCCCTGGGTGACATATTGTTTTTGCCCTGTCTGTTTGTCGGTTTGTTTAACTATTGTTGTACATTACAGGCAGTGACACATGCACATGGCTTCTGAGTGATGGACGGTTTCCAGGCTATGGGGTCTGGCAGCCGTATGGGTGTATGGTGCATAAGTATACTAGAGAGTAAGTTCCTTTCATGTAGAACCAACTTAAAGAAAACTACATGTATACAGTGCTCCAGCTTGAATTTGAAAAGGGCATGGGGGACTTTTTTTTTAAAAGGGCACTTTCAACGCGCAGTATTTTGTCAAAAGGACACTTTCGAGCGCACGGGCATATCTGGATTGCTCCCTGTTGCATATTAATTTTTATGTCATAAATAATTGTAAGAATAAATTATTCCCATTATTATCAGTGCTCACACTGGCCTTCAGAAAATAATAGCCATCATTTTTTCCTTAAAAAAACATAATAGCCAAAACAGACGCGGACTTTTCCGCAAAATGGTACTGAAGGCAAAAAGAAAAAACAATGAATCTCATTTTATCTATGTTTTATCAAATGTATATCTCTTAGATTTAATTTATAATATATACTTTAAAACAAGCATAATATCAGTGGCATTTTCTTATAAAATATTATCATGGCTTTACAACAAAGAATACAATCAAGGTTGTTGGTGTGACTTAAAAAACCAGACATCAGCTACAGTTACATACATATATACTTTAAAACAAAAAGATGAATACTTTTATTTAAGTACTATTCATAAAGTAAAAACTGCCTTTTCAAATTGTTAAATTTTTAAAGTCTGTCTAGGAGCAAGTTCGGGTTAGTACCATACGAAATATTGTCAACCAGACCATCCGTAACACAGCATATGTATTCGTCATTCTATAAAAAAATGTTATAAAGAACGCTGAAAGTAAATTAAAATCGACAAACTGTACAGTATCCGAAAACGCCTGTCCGAAAACATGTTGAGATACCTCTTTTGCACATGAAATAAAATATGCATAATAATAGATACATAATTTAAAATTGCGAGATGGCTGACTTTTAATTTGCAACATGCGTAGAATGGTACGGTTTTCAGAAAATAGCGAAAACGTGAATAATTGCAACATTGCAAAACTCAAGTTTTTTTACTACTTACCTTTGAGAAGTGTTGAATGTTTTTAACTTTAAATAGTATTTTGAGCAACAAAAACACAATAATTATAGAAAAATAACAAAATTGGCTTCTTTATAATAATTAAAGCAGACGACAATTAGCGCCCGCTGACTTGAAAGCAATTACGGTATCATTTGAGCAACGTAAACAAAATAATTACAAACAAGAAATATCTTTAAAAAAGATATACGGCGTTGATTGTGGTTGGATTTTGTGAAAGGTAAAGAGTTCAATGAATGAGATCAAAGATAGCGAATGTCTTTTTCTGTGCAGTTCTTAGCTGCATGACACGTAGTACGGGATGTTACGCAGAGTGTTCGCGGCTTATTTTACATTATTACATATTGCTGGTCATAAACCTATAGATACAAAACAGAAAACCAAAAGAAGAATGGAAGTGAAATTAAAACATTAAGTCAACTGGCCACACGCGAAGTATCCGTACATATTTTAAATATTCATACGCGCATTCTTCGAACAAACCTGTTGTAGTGGTTTGTCGGGCATTGCTATTTGATTTGATTATTAACAGTATCGAGAATCATCGCGCTCATGCTTAATACATTAGTCAATATAGTGGAATAATTCTTGTTAAATTAATCAAAAATATTATTTATCATAATATTGTTGAAAACACATTAAGAATCTACCATAATTGTATCACTGAATATTTTCATTTAACATATTTCTGGTCTAAAGAAAATTCCACAGTCCACATATGACAGATTCTTGAGTCAGATAGACTTCAGCCCTTATCAGCAATACAAAAATGGTCTGTAGCTGTTAATGAGATAACATGCTGAGATTGACCCTTTGAGAAGGTTAACCCGAGAAAGTGATTTATTGCTGCTGACCACAAGTCTTCCAGATAACCCAAACACTTCACCTAGTTCACGCGATAGCGTCTATATTATATAACAACTATTTCACTGGCCGCGATTTGACCCTGATACTGGCGCTAGCTATATTTTGAAAATAAAAGGTGCACGCGCAAACTGCGTTGATGTCGAGAGTTGAGTTTAACACTGTTCTATCTATCAAGTCTTTTCATTAGAGATACAATTGTTTCATGCAGTAAAACAGTGTTACAAACACGCGTCCATGTTTCCAATGTTCTGGTGGTATGTTCAAATCAGCCAATTGAATAAATTAAGTGTGTTCATTTGTACCTAGCCGCGGGAAATTTTATTTGAATTTTATTGGACACTTACAAAGGTCAGGTAAGGTGAAAAGCTGGCTTATACAGCTACGCCGAGAAAAAAGTTGAAATCATTATCACACATCAAGAAATGTTGAAGCAGACGACATATAGCGGTTATGACGGGGATAATAAGTTGATGGCGATTAAATAATTATTTAATCAAGAAATGTTCAAGGTAATCTAATTGGAAAAAAAAAAGGCGTGAAAAACTAAACCAGCCGACAATATTTGCGGCAATTTTCAATAATGACGCTTAAATAATAATTGCGATAAAATAACGAAAATCTAACAGTTACCGATAATTGGTAAAGCACCGGGAGATTAAAGACGTTTTTTTCCGAAATATATCACTTCTGTTGGACACTGATTGAGAAAAACGCTCTAGGCCAGGATGTCACAGAAGTTATTGACACGTGTATGACAATACACAGGGTCGAGTGTGTACACAGGTAATCTCGTTATCGATTTTTCCTGCTTGATGGCCCGATTAACAGGCGTTTCGCATTCGCCGGAAAACTTGTAGAGGCAAATTTATTTTTGATGTAGGCGGATAAAATAATCGCCAATTTTTCTAGACAATTTAAAGAAATAATAGCCAGTTGGATTAAATAATCGCCATTGGCGATAATGTCTGGCAGCAGCGTGAGCACTGATTATTAAATCATGCAAATAAAATGTCTACAATGAAGAATAAAGTAATCACAATGTAATAAAAGATTTATAAATAATCATAATATGTCCAAAAGATTATTTTTTTTAATAAGAAAAAGTGCAGGGCGGAGCCTTGGAAGGGCAGGTCGGGGCCATGGAAGGGCAGGGCAGAGCTCCGGAAGGGGAGGGCAGGCTCCCTTCTATTTAGGCCTAGCTGGAGCACTGTATACATGTTTATTTATGCAGATATAATATTTTACAATTAGACCTGTCATAATGCAGTGTTATTTTTTTTTAATTTGGGTCCGGTAGGGGGACCCATTCCCATAAAAAAAATGTATATTTTTCCCTAACGGGACCTATAATTCTAAATTGAAGGTTTCCCCAATAAAATTATTTTTTAAGAAAGTCTAACTCCCAATTCTCCGAATCTAATTCTATAAATTGAATGTTATAAAATATAATATAGAAATCACTTTTATTATCAATTTTATAGTATTTGCATAAAATCAACAACATTAATTTCCCAATTTTAGGCAAAAGTATGCAATATTCCCCAATCCAAAGGGACCAGGCCCCGTTTCCAATATGGTAAACAAACAACACTGTACAGTGTATCGATACAATTCTATTTCAGAGACTCCAGGATGTGCATGCATTATATATCATACTGGGGAGGCCACAACCATATCACGTTTCTCGGCGACTCCCGTATACGACAGCTGTATTTTGAGTTTGTCAGCCTATTGAGCAATCAACCCATAGAGACGTCCAAGGCGCATGAGGACATTCACTTTGTTGATGATCACATCAATGCCAGGGTGGTAAGCATCAACTTATTAAATAATTCAGGTGGCCGTGGCAGAGTGGATATGGTGTACACGTACAGACTTCGAGGTGAAAGCTTTGGTCCTTGCTGTGGGAGTGGTCTTAAGATCTCCTCCATGGACATCAAGTACCTAAGAAACATATTTGAGAGCATATCAATAAGCCTTTTGATGCAATCGAAGTAATATAAATAGGTTTATTAACCCTTTCAGTGCGGGAACCGAATTTTAAAGGCCTTTGCAAACAGTTTGGATCCAGATGAGACGCCACAGAACGTGGCGTCTCATCAGGATCCAAACTGTTTGCTATTCTGATAGTATTCTTTGAAAAAAAATCGAAGAAAATGCTAATTTTAGAAATTCAGCAGACGACATTTTAGCAGGCAACAAATTTCCCAGCATGCAAAGGGCAAATAATTATAGTACATGTACAAGTGTTAACAAGCTAACTCATGAAAAGTGTGAGTAGTTCAATTAGTCTAAATGATGTGAACTGAATTACTGCAGATGCTTGCTAAAAATCCAAAACATTAAAAGCTTGCAAATATAATGGTCATCCATATTCTCTGGGTAATTAACGTTCTAATAAAAATTCAAGTTGAAACAAATACTTACTTGATAAATTATGGATTCCTGTCCGAAGATAAACACCTTTTCAAGTGAAATCTATCTAAATTCTATTCATATTTCATGTTTCTTTTTCGTGTCAATCAGTTTATACATCATACTGTCCACTGATGCGTACGAGATGCCATATTCATATTCTTGCCGTAAGTAGGTTAACAGGCGTTAGGTCACTAAATCACAATAAATAGAAAATATCTGCTTAGAAGCTTAACTTTTAGGAGTAGTAACATTAATCATGAAACATTAAACTTGATTTTAACATGAACATTAACAGTTTAACAATACTTTGAACTGCACCACAGTAATGATTCTACTCCTCTGGACAATGAATGCACCTAAAGGTGCTTCCTCTTCTGAGCACTTTCACAGGTGTACAGTGTGCCAGATGTACCCAATGTTTACAAACATCACACTGTCCCCATTTTATTAACTTCACATCAGGAAAGATAACGAGCTGTGGTGGAAGACTTTGTCTACACGCACAACACAAGTCATACAGTTGTAGATGGATACATCAGGCGATGAAATATTGTGTGCTGGGCTGGCGTCATGACAGGTTGCTCTAGACGACTTTGGTGATGTTATTTGTGACGTTTGATTGGAAACGGTAGTCAGTGAAACCACTATATTTGTACTGTCCACAGCCTTTGAGTTGTTTGAGGGTTTTTTTACCTGCAGACTTTTCAGTATTTCAGTATTTTTCTCTGGCATAAGGTTTCCAATAACTTTTATAGGTGGTGTGAATTTCTTTTTGGTTCTTTGAACAATATGCGTTATGTTTCTGTTTTCAAGGAAGCTTTTTGCTGTGGTTGTTGTCAGTTCTTTATTTGAAGTTTCAGTTTCAACTTTCTCGGCTGACGGTGTGACATCTGTGTCTCCTCTTTCTTCATCCAAGTAAATGTTCCTGTAAAATGGGTAGATGCCCGATTTTGAAAAGCTGAAATTATGTTATCTGGGGAAAATGATTTCGCGTATGGTCGAGAGGTCAGTCTAGCAACTTCATATCTTGTAACACTCACTCCTGGGTTACTAGGCATTCATGAGAGTAGTATTTTTTGAGTGGTCCAAAAACACCAATGTCAAGGGGCTGTGTCAGATGGCTTGAATGAGGTGGTAAAACAAACAAAACAACATTATTTTCTTTTTCCCATTCTGTCAGAGTTAAAGACAAATGTGATGTGTGCCCGTCATATAAGATCAGAGTAGGAGGGCCAGTTTTGTCGAGCTTCACATGTTTTGAAAAATGCTCAGACAGATAACGCTCAAAAAGGCCTCTGTTAATCCAACCACTATCTGACATGCCACTGGTAGAGCCTGGCAACGTACAATCTAAAAGATCATCTGACCACCTTTTTCCTGGGAAGATGAAGAAAGGTGGTACATGGTTCCCTACGGCGTTTGCTGTACCGATGATAGTAATATTCTTCGTACTTGGGGATGTAATGGCCTGTGCGACTGTGTCTTTAGCACAAACAATCTTGGGAGGACTGTGTTCTGTTGAAAAGCCAGACTCGTCAACATTATAAATTCGTTCCGGTGCATTAAGCATATTGTTTTCATTCAGAACTTTTTCAAGTTCTTGAAAGTAATTGCACGGGCCATTCCAAGCTTTTGTGGAGCCACAACTTTAAGTTGTTCCCATCTTCCCAAAAATGCATAAAACCAATTCTGGCTCAGACCTTCACCCGCTTTCACCGATTTCCCAAGTGACCGAGCATAATCAGCAGCCATATATCGTATGCTGCTTATTGTGTAGCCATATCCAATGTTGGCCATGTGTATTATGTGATCAACAAGCAGTTTTTCTTCTTCATCATTAAAGAGACGGACAGGACCTGACCTACAGTCTAGGGTTACATTATGCCTGGTTCTATCCCTTAGTGTGGATTCTGGAAACCCATACAACCTGCTTGCCCTATAAACCGACATGCCTGACAGAGATGCTTGGAAAGCTCTCTTTAAGTTTTCCTTGTCGTGTGGCTTCTAACCACTTCTTATTTTCTGCAAATGAAATAATTGGTCGTCTCACTTTAAGACCCTTATGATCATTCAGGTTCAACCAACAGTTTCAAATTAAATGGTTTAAGGCCTAATCTTTAATAGTGATGTGTAACCTTAAGCATATGGGCGGAGCTTGGAATATTTGCATATTCATGACATCAGGAAAAAGCGAGCAGACGATGCGTAAATAAGATGAAAAAAAGTTAAAATACTGAATAAATAAATAAATAGAAATAGTGTTTAATTTGGTGGAAAATTTTTATTTCTGTTGGATAACAATTACAACTAACCAAAATATTGCTCATGATCACTGAAAATACAGTTTTCTGACGTCGAAAGAAATTGGGTCACCAACTCTGACAGGTAAACAACACGAAGGGGGCGCAATCGAAATACCGCGGGAATAGGAATACCGCGACAATACGGATGTGGACTATATATTGTGTTGAGGTCATTTTTCAGAACACTTTTTACACAATCTATTTACACATATCTGCAGTTAAAGATTGAGACACAATAATATTTAATTATACAGGCCTCGACACTTACAGTGTACCAGGAACTTGAGACTCCCACATTTTGGTAAGGGACACCAGTTTTTCCCAGGATTTTGCTCTAATTTTAATTTGGAGGGTTCCCTTTTGACACCAATCTGTATAAGTTAGTGTCAAGCCCTGGTTTATCATTTGTTTGTTTCTTTAAACAAATCATTCTTCTTCGATACCTGTTAGTCAGAAAAGTAGATCCACTGTCTAAAAGTCTTAAGTTCTTAAACATTAAGGCTGCTGTATAATTTTTATGGCATTTGTATCCTTCATATGAGATAATGTACATTTCATTACATGCCCTTGTTTTCTCTTAAGGATTTCATCTGGATGCCGTTTGTGAATCCAGAGATGTATAAGCTGTACAAACAGTGGATGTTGAAAGCTCCCAGCGAACGGCCTAATCTTGTGGTTACAGGCAGTGCTACAGTAAGTAGTGGTTTGCAACCTTCTACATCAAGTGCTATAGTAAGTAGTGGTTTGCAACCTTCTACATCAAGTGCTACAGTAAGTAGTGGTTTGCAACTTTCTACATCAAGTGCTACAGTAAGTAGTGGTTTGCAACCTTCTACATCAAGTGCTACAGTAAGTAGTTGTTTGCAACCTTCTACATCAAGTGCTATAGTAAGTAGTGGTTTGCAACCTTCTACATCAAGTGCTACAGTAATTAGTGGTTTGCAACCTTCTACATCAAGTGCTACAGTAAGTAGTTGTTTGCAACCTTCTACATCAAGTGCTATAGTAAGTAGTGGTTTGCAACCTTCTACATCAAGTGCTACAGTAATTAGTGGTTTGCAACCTTCTACATCAAGTGCTACAGTAAGTAGTGGTTTGCAACCTTCTACATCAAGTGCTACAGTAAGTAGTGGTTTGCAACCTTCTACATCAAGTGCTACAGTAAGTAGTGGTTTGCAACCTTCTACATCAAGTGCTACAGTAAGTAGTGGTTTGCAACCTTCTACATCAAGTGCTACAGTAAGTAGTGGTTTGCAACCTTCTACATCAAGTGCTACAGTAAGTAGTGGTTTGCAACCTTCTAAATCAAGTGCTATAGTAAGTAATGGTTTGCAACCTTCTACATCAAGTGCTACAGTAAGTAGTGGTTTGCAACCATCTACATCGAGTGCTATAGTAAGTAGTGGTTTGCAACCTTCTACATCAAGTGCTACAGTTAGTAGTGGTTTGCAACCTTCTACATCAAGTGCTACAGTTAGTTGTGGTTTGCAACCTTCTACATCAAGTGCTACAGTAAATAGTGGTTTGCAACCTTCTACATCAAGTGCTACAGTAAGTAGTGGTTTGCAACCTTCTACATCAAGTGCTACAGTAAGTAGTGGTTTGCAACCTTCTACATCAAGTGCTACAGTAAGTAGTGGTTTGCAACCTTCTACATCAAGTGCTACAGTAAGTAGTGGTTTGCAACCTTCTACATCAAGTGCTACAGTAAGTAGTGGTTTGCAACCTTCTACATCAAGTGCTACAGTAAGTAGTGGTTTGCAACCTTCTACATCAAGTGCTACAGTAAGTAGTGGTTTGCAACCTTCTACATCAAGTGCTACAGTAAGTAGTGGTTTGCAACCTTCTAAATCAAGTGCTATAGTAAGTAATGGTTTGCAACCTTCTACATCAAGTGCTACAGTAAGTAGTGGTTTGCAACCATCTACATCGAGTGCTATAGTAAGTAGTGGTTTGCACCTTCTACATCAAGTGCTACAGTAAGTAGTGGTTTGCAACCTTCTACATCAAGTGCTACAGTGAGTAGTGGTTTGCAACCTTCTACATCAAGTGCTTCAGTGAGTAGTGGTTTGCAACCTTCTACATCAAGTGCTACAGTAAGTAGTGGTTTGCAACCTTCTACATCAAGTGCTACAGTAAGTAGTGGTTTGCAACCTTCTACATCAAGTGCTACAGTGAGTAGTGGTTTACAACCTTCTACATCAAGTGCTACAGTAAGTAGTGGTTTGCAACCTTCTACATCAAGTGCTATAGTAAGTAGTGGTTTGCAACCTTCTACATCAAGTGCTACAGTAAGTAGTGGTTTGCAACCTTCTACATCAAGTGCTACAGTTAGTAGTGGTTTGCAACCTTCTACATCAAGTGCTACAGTTAGTAGTGGTTTGCAACCTTCTACATCAAGTAGTGGTTTGCAACCTTCTACATCAAGTGCTACAGTAAGTAGTGGTTTGCAACCTTCTACATCAAGTGCTATAGTAAGTAGTGGTTTGCAACCTTCTACATCAAGTGCTACAGTAAGTAGTGGTTTGCAACCTTCTACATCAAGTGCTACAGTTAGTAGTGGTTTGCAACCTTCTACATCAAGTGCTACAGTTAGTAGTGGTTTGCAACCTTCTACATCAAGTGCTACAGTTAGTAGTGGTTTGCAACCTTCTACATCAAGTGCTATAGTAAGTAGTGGTTTGCAACCTTCTACATCAAGTGCTACAGTAAGTAGTGGTTTGCAACCTTCTACATCAAGTGCTACAGTTAGTAGTGCTTTGCAACCTTCTACATCAAGTGCTCTAGTAAGTAGTGGTTTGCAACCTTCTACATCAAGTGCTACAGTTAGTAGTGGTTTGCAACCTTCTACATCAAGTGCTATAGTAAGTAGTGGTTTGCAACCTTCTACATCAAGTGCTATAGTAAGTAGTAAGTAGTAGCTCTCCAACTGAAGTTTCCTATTTTGGA
The DNA here is from genome assembly GCF_020536995.1 of Dreissena polymorpha. Classification (NCBI taxonomy): domain Eukaryota; kingdom Metazoa; phylum Mollusca; class Bivalvia; order Myida; family Dreissenidae; genus Dreissena; species Dreissena polymorpha. Next base: position 69,449,441 of record NC_068364.1, read on the forward strand.
GCATGAAGTCTACCTTATTATATTCTTATTATATTACAGACTTGAATTATAATTAGATGTTGAAGATTCTCCTTCTCAAAGGAGATAGTGGCAAAGAGTCGACGCATTTTCTTTGATGATTGGTGGCAGCATTGAGTAGTGGCTGTCTGGCCATGATCTTTAATACTGTGGCTTTGGAGAAGTGAATCAGACATAGATTTCCAAACAAATCTCGACTTCGAAGACTGATAGATGTGTTCAAACTATTGCACACTTATCGTCCTTAATAGTCTTTTGAAGCGCTTTTACTGACTCTGTCAAACTGTCACACCTTACAAGCGTTATTATCGACGACTAAAAGGGGGTAATGTCCTCTGTTGTCAGCGTGTTTTTTACGTCCCCCAGTCTATACTGGGGGTCATTTTGCACATTTTGAGTGGTGAAAGGTCAAGGTCATCCTTCAAGGTCAAAGGTAAAATATATGGGGGGAACATAGTGTTTCCCAAACACATCTTGTTTTCCATTCAAAATTGGGTCTTGTAATCGGCTCCATTCCCAATGGAAAAAAAGTATATATTTTTTCCAAATGGGAGCTTAAAATTCCCAAGGAAGGTTTAAACAAAAAATATTTATTTTTTAGATCTCAATACTTTGTTCATCTTCAATCCATTAAAGATCAACCTTGGTAATTATAATACTAAAAGCACTTGTATTATCAATTTTTAGCATTTTTTAGCAAAACAGCAACAACACAAATTTCCCAATTATTGTCAAAACGCCGCAAATTTTCCCAAACCAAAGGGACCTGTCCTCATTCCCCAAATGGTGAAAAAAAACACTGGGTGTACAGGCAGGGCAATTTCGGGGGGGGGGGGGGGGGGGGTGGGGGGGGGGGGGATATGTTCAGAGGGTACTGTGTCCTTGAACCAACAGGCCCACTTAAGAATAACAATACAATTTTAATTCAAGGAAAAAAATATATACATGAGACAGGTTTAATACATGTTGCAACCTTGTTTCTTGTTTAAGTAACAAATATAACAAATAGTTCATGGACAATGAATTGTGTTTTTTTAGAGGTTAAACCAAAGTTGAACTCAACATGAAAGCACTTTTAGATGATACAAGTCTTTTTATTATTCATAGCCTTAGGATCAAAATTCAGTGACATGCATATTGTGTTCAATACCTGACTTGATGATTCTGTATTAAGTGCTTGCAAAGTTTGTTTGAGTGTTGATTATAATAGCAAACTATTTGGTGTTTTCCCTCTCTTTTCAGTGGAGCATAAAAGAGTTTAATGGAAGCACTGAGGCCCTAAAGAATTTTGAAAGTAAGAATGATTTATTTTTTTTAAATACACCCATAGTTGTGTACTGATTTGCCACCATATAGGCGGCGGTATATAGTTTTGACGACCGTCATTCTGTCCGTTTGTCAGTCCATCTGTTTTTCGTCTGGTTGGAACATTGAAACTTGGTGTAATTGTATATTTGGATATGAAGATGTTTCGTGTCAAATGCTGTTGCGATTCATTTGCAAATAACAGAAATATGGCCTTGTTATGTCCCCCACTATAGTAGTGGGGGACATATTGTTTTTGCCCTGTCTGTTGGTCTGTTGGTTTGTTTGCACCAACTTTAACATTTTGCAATAATTTTTGCTAAATTGAAGATAGCAACTTCATATTTGGCATGCATGTGTATCTCATGAAGCTGCACATTTTGAGTGGTGAAAGGTCAAGGTCATCCTTCAAGGTCAGAGGTCAAATATATGTGGCCCAAATCACTCATTTTATGAATACTTTTGCAATATTGAAGATAGCAACTTGATATTTGGCATGCATGTGTATCTCATGAAGCTGCACATTTTGAGTGGTGAAAGGTCAAGGTCATCCTTCAAGGTCAGAGGTCAAATATATGTGGCTCAAATTGCTTATTTTATAAATACTTTTGCAATATCGAAGATAGCAACTTGATATTTGGCATGCATGTGCATCTCATGGAGCTGCACATTTTGAGTGGTGAAAGGTCAAGGTCATCCTTCAAGGTCAGAGGTCAAATATATGTGGCCCAAATCGCTTATTTTATGAATACTTTTGCAATATTGAAGATAGCAACTTGATATTTGGCATGCATGTGTATCTCATGGAGCTGCACATTTTGAGTGGTGAAAGGTCAAGGTCATCCTTCACAAGGTCAAGGTCATCCTTCAAGGTCAAACGCCATATAGGGGGACATTGTGTTTCACAAACACATCTTGTTTACTTGAAAATTAGCCCACTTTTTATGCCCCGGATCGAAAAATCGGGGGTATATTGTTTTTGGCTTGTCTGTCTGTCTGTCATTGTAAGTGTGTGTCACAAAACTTTAACCTTGGTTAAAGTTCGATAACTTTTGCATTATTGAAGATAGCAACTTCATATTTGGCATGCATGTGTATCTCAAGGAGCTGCACATTTTGAGTGGTGAAAGGTCAAGGTTATCCTTTAAGGTCAAAGGTCAAATATCATTGTATTTTTCTTTCCTAAAACTTTAACCTTCGTTAAAGTTTGGTCATAACTTTTCAAATATTAAATACAGCAACTTCATATTTGGCAGGCATGTGTAACTCATGGAGCTGCACATTTTGAGTGGTGAAAGGTCAAGGTCATCCTTCAAGGTCGCCCACTTTTTATGCCCCGGATCGAAAGATCAGGGGTATATTGTTTTTGGCCTGTCTGTCTGTCTGTCATTGTGTGTGTCACAAAACTTTAACCTTGGTTAAAGTTTGATAACTTTTGCATTATTGAAGATAGCAACTTCATATTTGGCTTGCATGTGTATCTCATGGAGCTGCACATTTTGAGTGGTGAAAGGTCAAGGTCATCCTTCAAGGTCATAATAAAAAATAATTCATTTCTCCATTCAATCTCTTACTCACTTCTTGTGCAGCTGCACATTTTTAGTGGTGAAAGGTCAACCTTTAAGGTCAAAGGTCAAATATATTTTTGTATTTTTCTTTTCTTATTATGCCACCTTTTGTAAGAAAAGGCAGCACATAGTGATCGGACTGTCCGTCCCTCTGTCTGTTTTTCCGTCACACGTTGTGTTTCGGTTTCGAAAAATGCTCATGACTTCTATGTCCCTTGAGATATAACCTTCATATTTGGTATTCATGTGTATACGGACAAAGCCTTTCCATACGCACACAAATTTTTACCCCTGTGACCTTGACCTTGAACTTAGGGTCCGCGTTTAGGTTTTGAAATCTGTTTAGGTTTTGAAAAAAGCTCATAACTTCTATCAAGCATTTATAGGGGGCATAAGTCATCTTATGGTGACAGCTCTTGTATATCCTATAACTTTAAGTTTTATTATAACTTTTATGCCCCCGGATCGAATGATCTGGGGTATATTGTTTTTGGCCTGTCTGTCTGTCTGTCTATCATTCTGTTGAAAACTTTAACCTTGGTTAAAGTTTTGCAATAATGAATAACTTTTGCAATATTGAAGATAGCAACTTGATATTTGGCATGCATGTGTATCTCATGGAGCTGCACATTTTGAGTGGTGAAAGGTCAAGGTCAAATATATGGCTTCAAAGCGGCGTCAAAACTTTAACCTTGTTCATAACTTTTGCAATATTGAAGATAGCAACTTGATATATGCCATGCATGTGTTTCTCATAAAGCTGCACATTTTGAGTAGTGAAAGGTCAAGGTCATCCTTCAAGGTCAGAGGTCAAATATATGGCTTCAAAGTGATGCAATAGGGGTCGTTGTGTTTCTGACAACACATCTCTTGTTTCTTATTGGGAATGTGCTGTTTTCTGGTACGTTATAAATAATGAAAAAATCGCAGAGCGTTAACTAGTATTATGTTCTCATAAAAGTGGTCATAATACGAAATATAAGGGTGTCCTTATTCTTAGGGTTTGTGACCATGAAAACATATAGGAAAACAATGGGTCCTTAAATAAATTCTCACGCAGATCATGATGGCAATAATCAGGATTTAGGTGTATAAGGAAACAATTGCTTTAGTTAAGTTATTAAAAAAATCCTCTTAACCCTTTCCCACTCAGAAGCAAAGTGAAAATAGCTATGTGCAAACAGCATACAACCAGAAAAGCCTGGGAGTAACTCTAAGCCTTTAAATGTTTGCTGCTCATCAGTATCTAAGGGTTGGAAGTGAAGCCTTAAAAACTTGAATTTAGTAAGAAAGGTCTTCAATTTAATACATCTTTCTAAGGGACTACAAATGCGTGAAAATATGTATTTAAGTGGTTGAGAGTTAAAAAAAGTAGTCATCAGTGGGGTTTGAATGTATAAGAAATAAATTTTAGTTACTTGAGTGTTGAACCATTGTACCTGTATCTGCTGTAGGCTTCTATATTAGTTACTTCAGTTCAACCCTGTGTTTGCCCACCTGTTTCAGCCAACCTGACCTTCATAGTTCCATATCTAAAGAAGATGAAGGAGTCAACTGAGATAGTCTGGACTCTTCAGGGTGAGAGAATAAAATGAATGAAAAGTTACTGAAAAATATTTTAGTTATACCCCCACAAACTAAGTTTAGTGGGGTATATAGGAGTGAGCTTGTCTGTCTGTCGGTTGGTCGGTTGGTCCATATAAAGTGTCCTCTCTCTAATTCAAGTTGTTATCCCCCGCCAGAGGCGGAGGGATATTGTTTTGGCGTTGTCCGTCCTTCCGGCACTTTTGTGTCCGGAGCCATATCTTGGAAGTGCTTTGGCGGATTTCATTGAAACTTCGTATGAAACTTCGCATTAGTATATATATGCATAAGAGGATGATGCACGCCAAATTGCATTTTACACCATCTGTTAAAAACAGAGTTATGGCCCTTTGTATCTTGAAAAAATGCTTTTTACTATAGGCACTTTTGTGTCCGGAGCCGTATCTTGGAAGTGCTTTGGCGGATTTCATTGAAACTTGGTATGAGTATATATACGCATAAGAGGATGATGCACGCCAAATGGCATTGTACACCATCTGTTAATAACAGAGTTATGGCCCTTTGTATCTTGAAAAAATGCTTTTTACTATAGGCACTTTTGTGTCCGGAGCCATATCTTGGAAGTGCTTTGGGGGATTAAATTGAAACTTGGTATGAGTATATATATGCATAAGAGGATGATGCACGCCGAATGGCATTGTATACAATCTGTTAAAAACTGAGTTATGGTCCTTTGTATCTTGAAAAAATGCTTTTAACAATAGGCACTTTTGTGTCCGGAGCCATATCTTGGAAGTGCTTTGGCGGATTTCATTGAAACTTGGTATGAGTATATATCCCGCGCCAGAGGCGGAGGTATATTGTTTTGGCGCTGTCCGTCTGTCTGTCACTTTTGTGTCCGGAGCCATATCTTGGAAGTGCTTTGGGGTATTTCATTGAAACTTCGTATGAGTATATATATGGATAAGAGGATAATGCACGCCAAATGGCATTGTACACCATCTGTTAATAACGGAGTTATGGCCCTTTGTATCTTGGAAAAATGCTTGTTTGAGTGTCAAATATAATACTCTTGTGTCCAAAAGCATATAGGCGGGGGATATCAATTCAACGAATTTGCTTGTTTTAATCTGATCTTTACCAAACTTGATCAGATGTTGTATCTAGATGATGTCTAGGTCAAATTCGAAAATGGGTCATACTGGGTCAAAAACTGGGTCACGGGGGCACTTAGTGGGTTTTAAACATTGAGCATGGTGTCCGCTCTCTAATTCAAGTAGTTTTCATCCCATCTTCACCAAACGTGGTCAGAAGTTGTATCTAGATGATGTGTAGGTCAAGTTCAAACATGGGCCATGTCGGGTCAAAAACTAGGTCACGGGGTCACTTAGTGCGTTTTAAACATTGAGCATGGTGTCTGCTGTTATTTGTGAAGACAATATGCAAAATATTCTGTGTCAATGCGGCATTAGGGGGTATTTGTCACGTCTGTGACAAAGCTATCATGTTTTCTTATATGTGAATCATTCTGGGTATATGCATTTCTGTATCAGTTAAATCAGTTCAACCCTGCGTTTTCCCAACTATATCAGACAATCAGGGTTAGAGAATAATGTGAATTTTAAGTAACTGAAAAAATATACATTTGTCAGGATTTTCAAAAATATTTGTATGCTCTTGTTGGTGTTTTTCGTCCTTCTGGCGTCTTTTCCTGCTTCTTGTGTGGGGCCTTATTCAAAAACTTTTGAAGGGATTTGAAAGAAACTTCATGTACTGATTGAAGGCATGAAGAGTTGAATGACCATAACTCTCTCTTTATGATTTACTGAGTTATAACCCTTTGGTCAATTTCTTTTGTGGAGCATGACCTTCTTCGTATAAAAGGTAATCAAGTAAAACTATAACATTGATAGAAGATATTTAGAGGAAGTGCTTAGTCTGCCGAGATTGAACAGTTCACTCAAGTATTGCTTGCCATTTGATTGAAAAGATGGCAGATATAGAATATAAAATATTAGTTGGGACCAAAACACTTGAGTGGAATACCCCGATGGAGACTGCAGACACTAAGTCTTATAACTCTTTTAGTGCTGGAATCGAATTTTGAAGGCCTTTGCAAACAGTTTGGATCCAGATGAGACGCCACAGAACGTGGCGTCTCATCAGGATTCAAACTGTTTGCTTTTCTGATAGTATTCTTTGAAAAAAATCAAAGAAAATGCTAATTTTAGAAATTCAGCAGACGACTTTTAAGCAGATGACAAATTTCCCGGCATGCAAAGGGTAATTAGAAATGCAGATTCAGATTATTTTCTTTTGAAAATTAAAGCTTGCCACTTCTATGCAGCATGTCGATGAATAACCTGAGATGGAGATTTCAATAACCTTGTTTTGACAATTGAAAGTTTATTGAAATATCAGCCTTGTGTTACAGATCCTGTACTTCCAAGCCAGCTGTCCCCCAACAGATCTATGATAACCAATGCGCAGATAGATCACTACAACAAAGTGGCACTGGAAGTGTTGTAAGTGCAGATTGTTTTTCAGACCCCGAAGCATATTCTATTAGAGAACCAGGGCTTATTTATGAGTTGAAAACTAAAAGCTAGAACTTTTCTTGACGTTTATTGTATTGCACATAATAAAAGCAATAATTAACAGTTTCCAGCATTTATCCAAGGCTTCCACTGCACTTTAATTATGGATTTCTTGACTTCCATCACTTAAATTTTGAAATTCCCGCTCATAAAGTCTTGAAGTCCCATTTCAGAATATTTTTTTTGCCCAATTGGGAAAAGTACAGGTCCCAGCCCAATTGGGAAAAATGTGCGCGTACAAACCCTGAAATTGTGAAAATTCGCGTCTTGAAGTCTCCCCCTTTCAGAAATTGTACTTGATTTTTAGCCCCCAAATATTTCTAAATTGATAACTAAGTGTTGTCAAGTTGTGAATATTATATTTACTCAGGTGAAAGCCATCTCCATAGGGAAACTTACTTAATGTTAAGATTTTTTTTTATAAAAAAATTAAATATGATAAAAAAAAAAAACTTTTAATTGGGCATTTTTTGAAGAACAATTTGGAAAATTGTATTTTTTTTCCCAATTGGGAAAGTACCGTTTTTTGGTTCTTTATAAAAAAGGAAAAAAAAAATGCTGCTTTTTAATTAACAAATTAACATTCCTGAACCATGTTGAATAACAATGGATGTGTTGGGGATTTCAAAATTTATTTGTACCGGCTTACTGGCCATTATTATAGCAATAATGACCTAGGCCGTTATGTGTTTAAGCTGTCTTGACCTAAGCAGAAATATGGCCTCCACAGTGCAGTTTAAGCTTAAACAACAGTTACAAATTGGCATTGTCATTCAATGTGTTTTCGGAAGAGAGATGAACAATCAATATTTAACAAATTTAAATATGCTCCATAAAACAAAAACTACCAGTGTTTTAAACATGATTCATCATCGCTATTAATTCTCTTCTCTTTTGATTATTTTCCCAATAATTGTTAATATTTCATGACTTAGAACCAATAAAATATAATAATTATAAATTAAACATGTAACTGGTTGTTACAACATCATTACTATAATGGAAAGTTGATTACAAAACGATAATTGGGAACTTAACCCATTTATACCTAGTGTCTAGAAAAAAGGCCTTAGCAAACAGCGTAGACCCAGATGAGACGCCGCATGATGCAGGGTCTGTGCTGTTTGCTTTAACGAAATTCTGTAAGAAATATACTAAATATAGAAATAAATATACTAGACATCCCTAATTTTGGAAATAAATTGATCCAATTTAGAAGGATGGGAGAGTCCACTAGGCATAAATGGGTTAAGATGATCTTGCTTTAGAGTCTACAATTTTCTAAAACGTCTGCCGGTTCTTGATTACAGCGCCAAGGCAGAGAGTTCAGCCAAGATTTGGAGCTCGTCCCGTTTAGTTGCCCAGGGTCTGAAGAAAGAACTGGTTGACGGTATTCATCTGTCACAAAGTGCTTTAAACTTGGTAATTTCAGATTTGTGATTTTTAGCTCGGCTGTTTTCGGAGAAAAACCGAGGTATTGTTATAGCCAGCTCGTTGTGTCGTGTCTGTCGTCATCCGCGTCATGCTAAAACCATAACATTTTGTCAAGGTTTTGAACATTGGTTCTAAAATCAAAGTGCTTCCACCTACAACTTTGAAACTTCATATGTAGCTGCACCTTGATGAGTTCTACATGCCACACCCATATTTGGGTCACTAGGTCAAAGGTCAAGTTCACTGTGATCTCTTAAAAAAAAAAAAATTCTGACAAGCTTTCATTTCTTCAAAAATGCACCCGCAGCCGAACGTGTCACCCATTATGCGGTGCTCTTGTTTAAATCAATTTTTAAAAAGCATTCGTCTTCTGTTATTACTCTGTGCATTCCACACAGTCCATTTTGGGGCTAACACTTTCTGGCTAAACTGGATTTTTATAGAAAAGACCTCCTTGAAATGAAAAAATCAATAATAGCAAAATGCTTTGTCCTTAAGTAGGCTCAATTGAAAGCTCAACAGTAGGCTCAATAGTAGGCTCAATAGTAGGCTCAATAGTAGGCTCAATAGTAGGCTCAATAGAAGGCTCAATAGAAGGCTCAATAGTAGGCTCAATAGTAGGCTCAATAGTAGGCTCAATAGTAGGCTCAATAGAAGGCTCAATAGAAGGCTCAATAGTAGGCTCAATAGTAGGCTCAATAGAAGGCTCAATAGTAGGCTCAATAGAAGGCTCAATAGTAGGCTCAATAGTAGGCTCAATAGTAGGCTCAATAGAAGGCTCAATACAGTGTCCGACAAATTTCTTATTTTTCAGGTAGCCCACTGGGCTACCAATAAAAATATTTGGTAGCCCATAAAATTTTCCTACAAAATGATAAGAGGCAGGTTTTCATCTTTATTTTATTTCTTCATTTACATATACATAATATGTATACATACATATACATAAAACAGCAAGTAGTCTGATGTACACAGTCAATATCGTAAATTAATGTTACAGTACAGGCACCGTGTACTTAAATGTAAATGTACCAAAGAAAATCATATACTACATGTAGGTATTACATGTATGTGCACATGTATGTGTACTTACATTTGTAAATTCGGACAGAACGTTAAGTTGTAAACGTAAACAAGGGCTGTTTGTAAAACATGCATGCCCGCCTATATGGGCTATAAGTTGTAGTAGCAGCCATTGTGTGAATACGTTTTTTGTCAATGTGAATGGTGGTGGTGGTGGTGGTGGTGGTGGGGGTGGGGGTGGGGGTGGTGGTGGGGGAGGGGGAGGGGGAGGAGGAGGAGGAGGAGGGGAAGGAGTAGAAGTAGTAGTAGAAGTAGTAGTAGTAGTAGTAGTAGTAGTAGTAGTAGTAGTAGTAGTAGTAGTAGTAGTAGTAGTAGTAGTAGTAGTAGTAGTAGTAGTAGTAGTAGTAGTAGTAGTAGTAGTAGTAGTTGTAGTAGTAGTAGTAGTTGTAGTAGTAGTAGTAGTAGAAGCAGCAGCAGCAGCAGCAGTAGTAGTAGTAGTAGTAGTAGTAGTAGTAGTAGTAGTATGCATTACAAACATGCAGTTAGCCTTACATTTGGTAAAATTTAAATATATTACAAGGGAGGCAAATGCTGTAACAATTACCCCCCCTGTCCTGCTTATAATGATATTAATCAGCAAATTTAAACATTAACACAATATTAAATATACAAAATATACAAAAAATCTCATATTCTGATAATATTTTAATTGATCCACTGTATTTTACTAAAAGGATGATGTTTCATTGGACTGATAATTATAGATTTAGGATTACAGACCAGTTGCTTCAGTAATATTGTTCAGAGTGTGCCCTGTTGGCCGTGTATGCATTCTTGAGTTATCATTCAAAAACCATTTTACTATTTCCAGTCACGGTGACCTTGACCTTTGACCTAGTGACCTCAAAATCAATAGGGGTCATCTGCGATTCATGATCAATGTACCTATGAAGTTTCATGATCCTAGGCCCAAGCGTTCTTGAGTTATCGTATGACAACCACCTGGTGGACGGACGGACGGACCGACCGACCGACATGAGCAAAGCAATATACCCCCTCTTCTTCGAAGGGGGGCATAATAAAGCGTTTAGATGATCAATACGATTGACTCGTATGGTGTTAATCAATGCAATTGCCCTTTTTAACAACAAATACCGAGTTTCAAGAAATCAAGAGTATTAAATCATTTATTTACTTGTGTCCGACTTTAAGTACTGTAAGAATTTACGTATTGCATCCGTATGTTACGACACTTGTGTGCAGTCAGTAGGGCCTACATGTATACAATACAATAATTGTTTCAATAATGAAGGAACTGATACAGCGTAACGGTAACGATACAGCGTGTTTACATGATATTTTATTAGAGAAAATGTCAATGCCAAATAATTCGCGAGATACCCCGGTACTTAAGTTGAAATTCACAACGAAACTTTTAATGGAAATTAAATGATCTCAATTTTGTACCCGCTACGAAATTTTTTTTTACAAATAAATACACCCACGCCAATTTTCGCGCGCTTTTACCAGGACAAAGAAATTCATTTCTTAAATGTAGAATTTTGTAACCTAAAATAGCTGTACACAACGTGTGCAAACCGTGGCAGGTCATTTACGCATGTTGCAATACAACGGTCCTGATTGGGAGCTTATTTCATCATATCTTTAAATAGAACCATATGCCGAAATTCATTTGACACTTTAGAAAATTTCAAACGTTTGTGTTTATGACTCTTATCGTCTATATTACCCACCCATAATTTGGTTTTTAAAATATAAATCGGGCATATATGGGATTATTGATTAACAGTCGATTAATCCAATTATTAATTGACAATGCAAACTAATTAGCAGGTGTTAACTGCATTCACAAAGTTGTCATTAATATTCATTTTCGGTTTTGTTACCGTTTTGAAGAATCTGCTATTGTTTTGATTTATTTAATGTTTGGCGTCCTTGGATATTTAACGACATCAAAAACGTTGTCGCTATTACTCATTGTTGCGGTTAACAAAGAATTCCAAACTGCGGAATGGTGTTGCATCATGTGCGCCAACTATCCAACCGGCTCTCATTATATTATTAGCAGACGACAAATGTTGATTCTGATTGGATGATTAAAATACACTGTTACTGTTTAAGACATTACCGCAAGTGATTGGTGACTGATTACATAATTGATTGCACTTTGTTATCGGATTATAAGCAATACACAGCGTACAAACACATGGTAAGCGTGTTTATTCTACGTATGTCTGTCAATAAACCGGGCTACCGCTCTTATAAATTTATAGTAGCCCGGCTGGCGTCAGCTGGAAAATTTCAGTAGCCCGATGAAAAATTTTGGTAGTCCCCGGGCTCCGGGCAATGGATTTGTCGGACACTGCTCAATAGTAGGCTCAATAGAAGGCTCAATAGTAGGCTCAATAGTAGGCTCAATAGAAGGCTCAATAGTAGGCTCAATAGTAGGCTCAATAGAAGGCTCAATAGTAGGCTCAATAGTAGGCTCAATAGAAGGCTCAGGCTCAATAGTAGGCTCAATAGTAGGCTCAATAGAAGGCTCAATAGTAGGCTCAATAGTAGTCTCAATAGTAGGCTCAATAGTAGGGTCAATAGTAGGATCAATCGTAGGCTCTATAGAAGGCTCAATAGTAGGCTCAATAAAAGGCTCAATAGTAGGCTCAATAGTAGGCTCAATAGAAGGCTCAATAGTAGGCTCAATAGAAGGCTCAATAGTAGGCTCAATAGAAGGCTCAATAGTAGGCTCAATAGTAGGCTCAATAGTAGGCTCAATAGTAGGCTCAATAGAAGGCTCAATAGTAGGCTCAATAGTAGGCTAAATAGAAGGCTCAATAGTAGGCTCAATAGAAGGCTCAATAGTAGGCTCAATAGAAGGCTCAATAGTAGGCTCAATAGAAGGCTCAATAGTAGGCTCAATAGAAGGCTCAATAGTAGGCTCAATAGAAGGCTCAATAGTAGGCTCAATAGTAGGCTCAATAGTAGGCTCAATAGTAGGCTCAATAGAAGGCTCAATAGTAGGCTCAATAGAAGGCTCAATAGTAGGCTCAATAGTAGGCTCAATAGAAGGCTCAATAGTAGGCTCAATAGAAGGCTCAATAGTAGGCTCAATAGTAGGCTAAATAGAAGGCTCAATAGTAGGCTCAATAGAAGGCTCAATAGTAGGCTCAATAGTAGGCTCAATAGAAGGCTCAATAGTAGGCTCAATAGAAGGCTCAATAGTAGGCTCAATAGTAGGCTCAATAGTATGCACAGGCTAATCAGGGACGCCACTTTCAGCCTAAATTGGATTTGCCTACGTAGAGACATCCTTTAAAGAAAAATTCCAGTGAAAAAAGCAGAAACTTTTGTCCCTCGGATGATACATTCCGCATGTGCATTAAGACCAGATTTCCCAAAACGCTTCTCATACATGCCCTGTCAAACTGTTTCAGGATGTTCAGATGTTGATGAACATGTACTGCAACGACCACATGAACCACAACGATGGCACCTGCTGCAGTAAGCCTGAGACCACCACCAACCTCCAGATAGTTGTGGCCGCGTTCTTCCTTGTCTGGTACCTTCACATTTTTATGTCCCCACCACTATAGTGGGGAACATATTGTTTTTGTTATGTCCCCACCACTATAGTGGGGTAAATATTGTTTTTGTTATGTCTCCACCACTATATTGGGGGACATATTGTTTTTGTTATGTCCCCACCATTATAGTGGGGGACATTTTGTTTTGCCCTGTCGGTTGGTTTGTTTCTTTGTTTGTGTGTTTGTTTGCATCAAACTTAAACATTTTGCCATAACTTTTGCAATATTGAAGATAGCAACTTCATATGTGGCATGCATGTGTATCTCATGGAGCCGCACATTTTGAGTGGTGAAAGGTCAAGGTCATCTTTGAAGGTCAAAAAGGTCAAATATATGGGTCAAAATCACTAAACTTTAACATTTGCCATATCTTTTGCAATATTGTCCTACCTTTGGGAAAATTTCCCTCAGATTATCATGTGCAGTTGGCATATATGGCCGACACTCTCCGCCTAAATTTTTGCTTAGAAGATACTTATTTTTAAGCTCACCTGAGCACAACGTGCTCATGGTGAGCTTTTATGATCGCCTTTTGTCTGTCGTGCGTTGTGGGACGTCAACATTTGCCTTGTTCACTCTCTAAAGGCCACATTTATTGTCCAATCTGCATGAAATTTGGTCAGAAGATTGGTTTCAATGATATCTTGGATGAGTTCGAAAATGGTTACGTTTGCTTGAAAAACATGGCTGCCAAGGGGCGGGGCATTTTTCCTTAAATGGCTATAGCAAAATCTTGTTAACACTCTAGAGGCCACATTTATTGTCCGATCCTCATAAAACTTGGTCAGAAGATTAATCCCAATGATATCTTGGACGATTTCAAAAATGATGTCCGTTGGTTGAAAAACATGGCCGCCAGGGGGCGGGGCATTTTTTCTTATATGGCTATAGTAAAACCATCTTAACACTCTAGAGGCCACATTTATTTTCCGATCTTCATGAAACTTGATCAGATGATTTGTCCCAATGATATCTTGGATGAGTTCATCTAACCTTGGCTTGAAAAACATGGCTGCCAAGGGGCGGGGCATTTTTCCTTATATGGCTATATATGGCTATAGTAAAATCTTGTTAACTTTCTAGTTTGCTAAATCTTTATGAAATTTGGTCAGAACATTGGTTTCCTGTGTAGTAAAGTTTGGTTTTATTATGTCAATATTATGTGACATTAACTGTGTTATGTAATTTTTCATAACACAGAATTTTCATAGTTAACATAACTGTTTTAGTCATTAACACTTATGATAAGCCTTTCAACTAAGAGATAACTAAAAGAAAGACAACATGTACATGATTTTGCAGTATTTATGCAGTATTTATCTCCCTTGTTTAACCTGGTTCAGTAATCTAGTTTTAGTTCTGCTCTGGAATTTGGGAAGATATTGATCATTGATAAATGCACTGTTCTGAGGGAAAATTGACTACTTTGCCATTGATGTCTTCTGAACTGTATAAAATAAGCTGGTTGGGCTGATTAAAACACCTTGATGCTTTCTTGAAAAGTTAACAGCTCTTGAAAAAGGTTGGAATTTTGAAATAATTAAACTCTAAATTACTTTTAACACCAGCATCAAGACATTTTGGCATTATTTTCTAAATTATTCTTATTATTTAGATTATTTTTATGTGGCATTTTCTAAACTATTTTGTAAACTAGATTTTTGAAGCACTTTCGAGACTAACAGTAACTTATATTTATATCAGTTTTTTTTGACAGATGTTGAACTTCTTTTTACATTCATTAAGGTATTTGCTGAATGTTGTTCATTTTTGTAACGATACTTAGATTCTTTAGACTTGGCTTGTACTTGTTCTTAATTTTCTGTCATTGTTCTTCATTTTCCGAGTTCTTGGAATAAAAATTAGTTATTTTTGTTAAAGCTGCCTTGGTTTTCACTTATAAATAAATTCTTTGAGTGTATTAAGGCGTCCCTGACTGACCTTTAGTTAATTGAATTACAACCAGTCAGTATAGTCATCCTGACCGGAAATAAGAGTTCGTCAAATAAATATTTCCGCATTACATAAGTGCTTACAAAGTTACATAACTTGTAACCGTCCGGTGACCAGTTCATTTGCGTAAGCGAAGGAGACCGCACTACCACACCTGGATAGGACAGTTGAGTTCGATTATGGTTTGGATCGGTAAAAAAACATGGCCGCTAGGGGGAGGTCTTTTTCGTTAGATTTATATAGTAAAAAAGCTTGTGAACACTCTAGAAGTCACATGTTTTGCCTAATCATCATGAAATTTTGTCAAAACTTTAGTTATGTGGATTCTCGGACTAGTTTGAAAATGGTCGTGATCAGTGAAAAAACATGGCCGCAAGGGAGTGGGACAGTTTTCTTTATATGTATATAGTGACAACATGTGAACAGTCTAGAAAACACATTTTTTTCCCAATCTTCATGAAATTTAGACATATCTTGGAAGAGTTAAAAAATGGTTCAGGTCTGTTAAAAAAAACATGGCCGCCAAGGGGCCATTTGTTGTTCATTCTTCATGATACTTGGTTAGAACATTTGTTCCATTGATACAGAGCTCCAGATAAAAATTTGGTCAAATTCTTATTTACTCCCTATTTTAAAAATTAATTCTTATTTTACCCCCTATTAATAAAATTATTTCTTAACAAAATATTACCAATTTTTTATTTATTCATTGGCACATTAACAATTCAACATTTTGATTTATAGTCTTGCAAAAAACCTGGCTTTCCTTCTCCGTTTCTTGCTAATTGAAAGAACATGCAGCGTGGACTTTTGACAATGAAATGGCTTTGTGGTCAAAATACACTAAATAGTTTCCCTATATAATTCAATGTAAAAGCGACAACTTTGAGCGAAAATAAATGCAACATTTTGCACATAGAGACCCCCATAACCATACCTTTTCTTAAAGGCCATTCTAAGCGGAATTGATTTATGCAATAAAAAAGATATGTCATGTACAAAGCAAGAAAGAACTTGACACAAATCAAAATCGACTGTTTTTGCAACTTTTTTTTTCGGCGTTTCTTAGTGGAATGTAACCTTTTCTAGTGCAATGGTTTACTTTAGTCTTCACGTGTATCATATTTCAGGGATTCAGTAGTGAACACCTATTCATGCCCTACCATTATCTCCGCAAGATAACACCCGAATAATGGTAAAAAGTGTAAAACATGCCTTCCTGTCAACTATGATATTTTTTAGAGAGTACAGCCCTACATGAAGCGATCATTTAGTGTATTGTAACCTGTTTTGACTTCCACGCTTCGATACACCGCTTCGGTCGGCCATTTTGATTTTTTATGTAAAACGGTCACTGACACTTGGGCTTAGGTCATAATGGCCTTTTGGTCGCCGTTAAAGTCATATCAAAAACTATATTTAACATTTAATTTTAATTACATTTTGAATAGGTATACAGTATATTACTTATGTATAAAAATTACGATAAGTGTAATTAAAAAGGTACAATAAACAGTAATGACACGCCTGCAATACTGGGAGAACAGAATCGAGACCGTTTGGCCTTTCGACCGTTCTTAGGTGTGGCTCTTCCTCACAGCAAACGCTTTAGTGACGTTGACTTAAAGTTGTAGTTTTAATTGAGCGCCTAGAAGAGTCAGAACCGGGATGAAATGTTTACCGTATATAATTTGCTACTGGAAGTTTTACGCACATTCGAAAATTTTGAATTCGTGTTTTATTTTTGCAATGCGTAACTTTACGCAAGGATTCTAAATCTAAATCGTTATTTAAGAAATTAAATGCGTTTTTACGCCTTTACGCATGTTATCTGGAGCACTGCATTGATGTCTTGGGCTGCAAAGAACAGGTCATTTTTTTTTATCTCAGGTGAGCGACTTTGGGCCTTTCAGGACCTCTTGTTTAAAGTAAAATACCATTCAAGCAGAAAGTGTTGTCCCTGATTAGCCTGTGCAGACTACACAGGCTGATCTGGAAAACTTAATGCACATGCATACAGCCCTGTTTTCTGACAGCAAGGCTCACTGATAAACCAGAGTGGTAGGTAATCCTTTCCCTGGCTCACTGTTAAACCAGAGTGGTAAGTTAAATGTCTTAATGTTGCTCAATTATAAAATTTAACTCAAAGTCAGTGGCTGAAACCAACTTGTTTTCAATAACTTTCTGCCCTTTAACCAATCAAAAGTCGCTTGTTTTCAAATAGATGGTGCCTCAACCAATCAAAAGTCTATCAACACCCCTTTGTTAGGCTTAGATGGAGCACTGATGGATGATTGCATCAAATTATGATGTTTCATTGGACTGATAATTATAGATTTAGGATTACAGACCAGTTGCTTCAGTTATATTGTTCAGAGTTCGCCTTGTTGGCCGCATATGCGTTCTTGAGTTATCATCCAAAAACCATTTTACCATTTCGAGTCACCGTTACCTTGACCTAGTGACCTCAAAATCAATAGGGGTCATCTGCGAATCATGATCAATGTTCCTATTAAGTTTCATGATAGCGTTCTTGAGTTATCATCCGGAAACCACCTGGTGGACGGACCGACAGACAGACCGACTGACCGACATGTGCAAAGCAATATACCCCCTCTTCTTCGAAGGGGGGCATAATTAAATATAGTATGCTAAGAGTGCTGTGTATTATTCAATAAATATTTTGGGGTTGAAGTGTGCCTAATTATCAGTGGATATTTCCCAGATTGAGTAATTGGCTGAGACAGTATGATATCAGATTAGAGATTAGCATCCATCCAGTATGTTAACATTAACAAGAAATATCTTTAAAAAAGATATACGGCGTTGATTGTGGTTGGAGTTTATGGAAGGTAAAGATTTAAATGAATGAGATCAAGGATAGCAAATATCTTTTTCTGTGCAGTTTTTAGCTGCATCAAACGCAGTACGGGATGTTACGCGGAGTTTTCGAGGCTTATTTCACATTATTACATATTGCTTGTCATAAAGCTATAGATACAAAACAGAAAACCAAAGTCAACCGGCCACACGCGAAGTCTCCGTACATATTTTAAATATGTATACGCGCGTTCTTCGAACAAACCTGTTTGAGTAATTTATCGGGCATTGCTACGTGTATTTGATTCGATTATTAACAGTATCGAGAATCATCGCGCTCATACTCAATACATAAGTCAATATGCTGCAATAATACATTAGTAAATATGATGGAATAATTCTTGTTAATTAAAAATAATATTTATCATGGTATTGTTAAAAACACATTAATAATCTATTATTGACATGCCATAAAATAATATCGCTGGATATCTTCATTTCACATCTTTCTGGTGGTAAAGAAAATTCCAGTTCACCTAGTTCACGCTATATTGTCTTTATTATATAACTATTATGTTACTGACCGCGAACTCCGAACAGCACATAAGGTCTGACCTGTATATAAACTCTGACATTCAAACACACTAACCGCGAACTGACCCCTTATACCTCGCGGGTTGAAATGCAATACATTAAAGTGAGGCATCGCTTCCACTGCTCTTTATACTTTTACATATAACATGTTGACAGGAATATGGAAGTCAGTACTAAATATGAGAACATGGCCTTTAAGTTCACAACGTTCTCGCGCTGAAAATCCTCTGAAAATAAAGGTGCACGCACAAACTGTATTGATGGCGAGATTAAGTGTAAAACTGTTCTATCTATTAAGCCTTTTTATAAAAGATAAAACTGTTTCATGCTGAACACGCAGTAATACAGTGTTACAAAGACGCGGACATGTTTCCAATGTTCTAGTGGAATTATCAAATCAGCCAATGCAGTCAATGAAGTGTATTCATCTGTACTTGGCCGCGGGAAGTTTTATTTGAATTCTGTTGGACGCTAACAAAGGTCAGGCTAAGGTGAAAAGCTGGCGTATACAGCTAACGCCGAAAAAGATTCATATGCACAACCGGTAACCGCTTTGAATTCAAACTGCACCTTATATTATAGCAGGTTACTGAGGTATATGTCTATGTTTATTCATTTGATGCAAATAAATTGTTAGAGCCTGCAACAATTTTGTTTCTTGTTCAATTTCTGTACAGCAAAACGGTTGTTAAAGACGCACTTTTTAAGAAGTGTGTTAAACATGTGTCTTTTTAGATAAAACCTTTTAAAACAGATCATATGATAAAAACGCACTTATGAAATAAAAGACTAACTTATGCTTAAAAAAGTCACATCAAAACAGAAAAACACACTTTTGTGAGAAAAAACCCACATCTGTAAATCTTAAAACACACTTTTTAGATAAAAGACGCACCTCCTTGATAAAAGACGCACTTCTTAGATAAAAGACACACATTCTGCTCACATCTACACTCAAAAGCGCACTTACAGATGAAGAAAACACACACAAAAAACAAACTGTTTCACTTAAATAAAGCACTTGGAAAGAAAAAACGCACAAAATGCGCACTTAAGTGCACTTTTGAACACTGAAAACACAGATATTAACAAAAAACACATAATTAATGCACTTTTAAGTGCGCTGAATGTGTGTTTTGGTAAAAAGTGAGTTTTAAATTGACAAGGGCTTATACAACAGCGAACACCTACAGTGCCTTCAGCGCTTTGATTTGCTGTGTGCTGGTTCATCAGCATCTTAGGTTTTGAAATTTTTCCTTTTATACTGCAATCTATTACAAAAGGTCGATAATTGACCAGTCGCCAAGGTATTGATCGCTCCGCCCACATTCTTCGATCAGCCAATCAGATATGGATTTTTCACACACCCCTCAGCAACGCTTATCTGGCCGCCATTTTGTCCGACAAACAAAGCGTATCGTACATATGGAATGACGTAATTTTTAAGAGTTTACACAGATTTTATATCAAATGCATGATCATTACTGTTCGATCATTATTCAAAATTGTAGGTGCTATACATGTACATACTTTATAAAAGGTTATTATTGTATCTTTATTTCTTGAACATACGAACGAGTTATGAGAAAACAAACACAATAAATATTGTAACCACACCAGTTGTGTGTTCTATACAACGTGTTATACCGTTTGATGCTCAATATTATTAAGCAATTTGGGCAACATAATAATTGCCACACGTGCTTATTAATCTCAGCGTAATTGTCGATGATTAATAAATGACAATTTGTTGCGTGGATCTCAGAATGAATGAACATAAAGGCATTGTTAGGTACTGTACACAAGAAAAGAAATATTTAATTACTTAAATGATTTCCAATTATATATTTATTTTCTGTGGATCATAAACAATGGAAATCATTATAAATTGTTAACTTAAATATTGTTTTAACTAAAGTTAAAACAACAAAAAGGTGATTTCAACGCGGCTTAGCTAGCTTAAAGCGACTTCAAGTGTAAAATGTAAGGCTTATAATACAACAACAACAACAACATTTCTAATACAACATATATATTGATACGGGAAGAAATGTGAAAATTGCAATTAACATATAAGGGCCATCTTGCTATAAATAAACAAATGCATAATATGCATAATGTATTCAATTCGAATGTTCGTGAACAGCACCGTAATACCAAAATTTCATTTTTCGATAGTGAAATGTAGCAGGTTCCCATTAAACATAAATGAAATAAAATGCATATTAGATCTGTTAATGAAACCACGAAATTAGGCCTGTATTATATTATGGTTACAATCAAAACTTAATTTATATCTAAATTTAAAAAATCGGTGTCTTTAAAAATAACACAATAAAACAAAGATCTAAACATTTTTAATAAACAAAAAACCCATCATGATATGAATGTGTCATTTGCATTTAATAAATATATTTTCAAAATTATATATGAATAGCAACCGGATTCACTGCCAGACGGTTTTAATCCAAGTTCAAAATCAATATGAAATAAATGCTCATTTTTACCACTGATTTTTCATCAACTTCCTATAATATGTATAAGAAACGTTTCTGATAGTTAACTCATTTATTTTGATTACGCCATTTCTCTCTAAAGCATTTATGATTGTATTTAAGTTGTACAAAGCAGTTTAGTTTAGTGTGGGGCTTTAATAAAAAGAGCATGATACATCGTTACAAGTATAGTATTTTACTCACGTAATGCGCTATAATTGCAATCTGCTTGTCGGAGTTTTCTAATCACTAGACCACATGACTATGTGGGCGGAGCGATCGATAATTTGGCGACTGGTCAATTCAATGAGGCCTTTGTATGGCAAAAATGCCATAGGTAAAAATGCCAGAGGAAAAAATGCCAGAGGTAAAAATGCCAGATGTAAAGTTGTAAAAATGCCATAGGTAAAAATGCCATAGGTAAAAATGCCAGATGTTATATAGTAATATAGAGTTTTGAGCAATATTCTTAAGGATATTGAGTATTGTAGGGGTTAAGTGAATGTTTAAAATCCGCAATTGATTAAGAAAAAAAGTGCAGATAAATATTATGTACAAAATTTCAGTTGTGGGGAGAGGGGAATTCACCCTGTAATAAATCTATATATTATCGGCTCTATGTTAAAATGCTTAAATGCTTTAATTAGCTATACGTATCAATACATGCCTCATTTAGTAATTAATGTAAACATGATCACCATCAAAACCCTGCTTGTTTGTCATATTGCTTTAATAATTTATTGTCCTAAAAAATCAAAAGATTCCGTTACATCAATAAAAATAGCTTTTAAAAGATATTTAATGACCGATTCTATAAAGAAACAAAAAATCCCAACCAATAAACAGAACGAATAAAGCACAATAACAAAATTATAGTCTAAATTTATTAGTGAGACAAGTAGAATAAAAATAACATGTTCAATAAGAAATGTTTCCTTACAATACTCAATATCCTTAAAAATATTGCTCAAAACTCTTTTACTTTTTTAACATCTGGCATTTTTACCTATGGCATTTTTGCCACTTTACATCTGGCATTTTTACCACTGGCATTTTTACCTCTGGTATTTTACCTATGGCATTTTTACCTCCCAATTTTTACCGCACCGTCATATCTTGTTCCCCAACATTCACCTTGTTAACACTGTTAAGGTCGCATTTCTCCACTAATCTTTATGAAACTTTCTTCAGACATTTGCCAAAACTGGGCACTGTAAAATCCAAATCTAGGGAACTGGTTGAAATTGAAAAGAGAGCTTGTGGACACTCTCAAAGTTTCATTTGATGCACGATTTTGGGGAAACTGGGAGAAACATTTGTCATAATGGTTTCTCAACTGAGTTTTCAATTGGTAAAATGGGGTCCAAAACTAGGTCATCAGACTGAAATATTGTTGAAAATGGCAAAGTTTCCTACTAAACAAAAAAAAAATTGTCAAAATTGAAGAAAATGTTTGATAACTTTTATGAGGTAACTTTTTAATCCTAATCTTTGAAACTTGGTTGATTCATTTTCACTATACTACATTTATATCAATGTTTTCTAATTTCAATTGTTATATTGGTATTGACTTAAAACACATGTTTTTGTGCATGTTTGTTAATGATG
Source organism: Dreissena polymorpha (assembly GCF_020536995.1). Lineage (NCBI taxonomy): Eukaryota > Metazoa > Mollusca > Bivalvia > Myida > Dreissenidae > Dreissena > Dreissena polymorpha. Next base: position 69,472,003 of record NC_068364.1, read on the forward strand.
ATGAGCTTTCTGTCCTTAAGTCTGAGTAAACTATTCTGTTCTGTTATAAACTTTGATGTGAGGCTGAGAGCCCTCGAAGCCCTACTTTTTTTGGCATATTACTGTCATAATTACTTTGGGTGTAAACAAATTGGGAAACATCATCCTGATCTTTCATTCTTGGCTTAGGAGTTTAGCACAGGCTGGTTAATGGAAGGTCAAATCAACAGAAATGACAATTATTTTTATTTTTTGCTCAAATTGCCTTTGATACTTTGTGCATTATTATTTATTTTTATTTTTTAACAGCTTAGTTTCCACAATTGCATTGCTGATTTATCGAAGGCGGCTTAGAAGAAATGGACTTAAAATTAGAACAGGTATGTTTTTTAAATGCTGTTAAAATATATCAGTCAAGCTCTGAGAAATCCAGGTTTTAGATATTGAGGGTATTAATCAACAATTGGGAAAGCTTTAGATTATTGCTGGTATTAACATTTGGGAAACCTGTAGATATTGAGAGAATTATCAACATTTGGAAAGCTTTAGATATTGAGGGTATAAATCAATATTTTGGAACGCTTTAGATAATGAGGGTTTTAATCAACGTTTGGGAAACCTGTAGATATTGAGGGTATTAATCAACATCTGGGAAAGCTTTATATTATGAGGGTATTTATCAACATCAAATAAAGATTTAGGTAATGAGGGTATTAATAAACATCAGGGAAAGCTTTAGATAATTAGTGTGTTAATCAACATTTGGGAAAGCTTTAGATATTGAGGGTATTAATCAACATTTGGGAAAGCATTAGATAATTAGTGTTTTAATCAACTTCAAAGAGAGATTTAGATAATGAGGGTTTTAATCAACATCAGGGAATGCTTAAGATAATGAGGGTATTAATCAACTTCAAGGAAAGCTTTAGATAATGAGGGTATTAAATAGCATCAGGGAAAGCTTTTGATAATTAGGGTATGAATCAACATCAGGGAAAGCTATTTATTGATAATGAGGACATTAATCAACATCAATGAAAGCTTTAGATAATGAGGGTATTAATCAACATCAAGGAATGCTTTAGATAATGAGGACATTAATCAACATCACGGAAAGCTTCAGATGATGAGGGTATTAATCAACATCATGGAAAGCTTAAGATAATGAGGGTATTAATCAACATCATGGAAAGCTTAAGATAATGAGGGTTTTAATAACTATTATTCAACATCAAGGAAAGCTTATGATAAGGAGGGTATGAAGCAACATTAGGGACGCTTTAGATAATCAGGGTATTAAGATAATCAGGGTATTAATTAACGTCAGGGAAAGCTTTAGATAATTAGGGTATGAATCAACATAAGGGAAAGCTATTTATTGATAATGAGGATATTAATCAACATCAAGGAAAGCTTTAGATAATGAGGGTATTAATCAACATAAGGGAAAGCTTTAGATAATGAGGGTATTAATCAACATCAAGGAAAGCTTTAGATAATGAGGGTATTAATTAACATCAGGGAGTGCTTTAGATAATGAGGGTATTAATCAAGATCAGGGAAAACTTTCATGTTTTCTTCTGGAGCCTATTTTAATACTATCAATCATGTTTACAGAGAACTGTCAGAGAAATGGAGGCGTTGTCAATGCGGAAACATCTACCAAGGAGCTGGCACAAAGCTTGTATGAGGTGCTGACATCCCTCTCAAAATTTGGCATCATCATGGCCTATTTCTACCTGTGTGACAGGTACATATTTTATTAAAATTAGCCTCGCTCTGGAAAAATGATGTTTTATGCATGTGCGTAAAGTGTCCTCCCAGTTTTGCCTGTTCAGTCTTATCAGGGACAACACTTTCTGCTGACGTTGGATTTTTGTTTAGAAGAGATGTTTTTTAAAATAAAAATTCCATATAAGTGTAAAGTGTTGTCCTTGCGGCCGCACATGCAGTCAGCCAGGTGTTCCCAAATCGGGGATCATATCTCTCTGGATAATAGTTGTTATCCAGAAATTCGGAAAGAAACATCTTATATGTAGATTTAAACAATGCAGACTGATTTTATTTTTTTGTTCCATTAGAAGTTTCATACAAATATATGTTTAATTATAGTTGATATGGTATGTTTTTAGTAACACAAGAAGCATGAAATGATGTCTTGAATAACAAAGAAAATGAGGTCACTATAATGTAAATGTTTGCTGCTTCCATCAGTGTGAAATACTGTTTAGTTTATACAATTGTTTTTGTCAAATGCACTTGTGATGGGATAAATAAATGCCGTAAACAATGGGTAGCTACTACTTGCTTAAGATCTCATATTATCCCTTTAACACTCAGATATGCACTATGATTGGTTTGTATTTCCTTAGAAAATTTAATTTAATTTAAGACCTTGCTTGCTAGTTTCAGCAGCAAACAGCATGAAACCTTCAAACACTGCACATTTTTTGCAGGCTTTTCTGGTTGTATGGTGGTTTCATATAGCCATTTTCACTTTGCTTAAGAGTGGGAGAGGTTTAGCTTCACTTGAATTTCAGGACGGATTTCTTCATGAAGGAGAACAAGTACTACACACATGTGAACTTCTTCCTACCTTTTGCCTACATCATGATCCTGGGGTTCTTCTTCACTGAAAGCACAGAAAAAGTAGGTTACACAACACTCTTAATCATGCATGAGAAACCGATTTGCAGTCAAGCTCAATGTTTTTTTGCTGCTTAAAGTTGTTTAGATGATTCCTTTGTCGTACCTATTCAAAGACATAGAAGTGATAGAATTTAAGCTGAGCTTAAAATGCCAATTTTTTGCCCAAGTTTCATTTATTGGGACTTGATTTATGGCAGGATCTTGTAATCCTTACAAATTAAGTTTGAAAGAGGGTATATTGGAGTCTCTCTGTTGCTCAGATGTTTTGTTAGTTAGTTGGTCATTTTCAATAAAATGTTACAAAATATCGCACTTCTCTTACACCTTTGAGTCAGACTTGTATTGTAAAGTCCACAAATGAGCCTTGTTGTGGGAAAACAGGTTTAAATGCATCTGTGTAAAGTGTCATCTCCGATTAGCCTGTGCAGCCCGCCCAGGAAAATCAGGGATGACACTTCCTACTTTTATGGAATTTTTATGTCCCCCACCGCTATAGTGGGGGACATATTGTTTTTGCCCTGTCTGTTGGTTTGTTTGATTGTGTGTTTGTTTGTTTGTTTGCCTTAACTTTAACATTTGCAATAACTTTTGCAATATTGAAGATAGCAACTTGATATTTGGCATGCATGTGTATCTCATGGAGCTGCACATTTTGAGTGGTGAAAGGTCAAGGTCATCCTTCAAGGTCAAAGGTCAAATATATAGCTTCAAAGCGGCGCAAAAGGGGACATAGTGTTTCTGACAAACACATATCTTGTTTAATTTAAACTTTTAAATGAAAATTCAGTGTAGGCAGAAAGTGAAGACCCTGATTAGTATGTGAGGACTACACAGGCTAATCTGGGACGACACTCAACGCTTTTAGCCCAGTTTTCCCAGAATGAGGCCAATATAGTGGATTTTAATATAAGATCTGACTCACAGGTATAAGATATGTGCTGGACATCTTAAACTCTGAAGACTCGTATGATGCCATAATTTCAGACAGAGATGCTGCATAGAGACCAGACTGACGAGTGGAAAGGATGGATGCAGCTTGTAATTCTCATTTACCACATCACGGGCGCTAGCAAGGTATGTTACTGTACAATCACTTATATTTGCAGAGTTCTTATTTCCCCAACTGTACTGTTCACTTACTATATTTTGCATAGTCCTTATTTTTATGCCCCTGGTAGGGTGGCATATAGCAGTTGAACTGTCTGTCAGTCTGTCTGTCTGTCCGAAAACTTAAACATTGGCCATAACTTTTGCAATATTGAAGATAGCAACTTGATATTTGGCATGCATGTGTATCTCATGAAGCTGCACATTTTGAGTGGTGACAGGTCAAGGTCAAAATTCAAAAAATACAATCCAAGGGAAGTAATAAGCTTTAAAAGGGAGATAATTTTTAAACCTGCCAAATGATATATTGAAATTTTATTTCAAAGCGGCGCAATAGGGGGCATTGTGTTTCATATTTTAAGATTTTTTATTCAGGGGTGTCAATAGTTCGGACTATTCCGGAAATCTAGATTTGAGCCGTCCAGGGTCGACTTTGAGATCAAGTGAGAATTGAAGTGATCTGCAATTACTAAATTGGTTACTTTTTGAAGTCAGATTTATTCATAATTTTCACCACATAAATTTTTCCTCAATTCAAAATACGTGAAATTATAAGCTGCCAATATAAGTGATGCCACTGTATGCAATTTATAGAGATTTATGATTGTGTTCAAATTATAACGGTAAAATCTCACTTTGCTTAAGCCTATGGTTTGTTTAGAATTTGGTTATTATCCCCTGACATAGGCGTAGAGATATAGAGTGGGCAGTGTCCGTCTGTCCATCATTTGGTCCCTGTGTCTGTCTCAAAATTTTGAAATTGGTGGGGGATATCAAGTCAACAAATTTGTTTGTTAGAAATATATTTTTCTCATCACAGTTACTGTTGCTAGCAAAGTCCTACATGCAATGTGCACTAATTTGTCCAGATTTGTTAATAGTCAATATAATGTATGGGCTTGGGGGCACATTCTTGTCTTTCTTTCCATGAGAATGTTCTCTGTAACCACTGATGAAATACCATCCACTTATATAACGGACAAAATACGCTTTTTTTCTGCTAGCATAGCTTATTGCATGTGCGTAAAGTGTTGTCCCAGATTAGTCGGTGCAATCCACACACACTCCTCCTGGATGACACTTAACTCCTGCTTAACTGATTTTTTTTTGTTAAGGAAGTGTCTACTTAATGAAAAGATAAGGCGTAAACTTTTGTCCCTGATTAGCCTGTGCAAAGTGAACTGACTAATCTTGGACTAGACTTGATACACATAGTATAACATTAAGCACAGTTTTTCCAGAATAATTTTCTTTGCAGATTCTACCCATCTACATGCACATCCGAGTTTTAGTGTCAGGTTACCTGTTCCTTACCGGGTTTGGTCATTTCACTTACTTTTGGAAGAAAGGAGAATATGACCTGTTCAGATACTGTCAGGTATTGGTTTAAATATATTTCTTTCAAACATGATATTTTATTTTACATAGAATTTCATACAACATTTATAATAGGTACATACTTTTTTTTAAATGGGATTAGAAGGAAAGACAAAGTCTTATAATGTTCTTGTCCCTCTTTCTTTGTCAGGTATTGTACCCCACTATCAAATATTGCATTATTAAACATGAAATCACACCATACTGTACAGGTTTTTGTGTGTTTTAAGTAATGATTAAATATGGCTGATTAATTAGAATTTTGAAAAATTTCACTAAATATTACTTTTATTACTGTTACAATTTCAGTGCATTTTGTAGACGTACAAGTAATCTTTGCAAAATAAGGGATTCCACAGAATTTGAATTCATTATTTAAAATACCAATTTAAAAAAAAATAAAACATTTTAAAATAGCAGATGTTGAAACTTTGTAACCCTTTCCCCATCAGAAGCAAAGTGAAAATGGCTTTTGCAACCAGCTTGAAACCAGAACAGCCTGCGAGTCACTCGCAGTCTGTTCAAGTTTTATGCTTTTTGCTGCTCATTAGTAGCAAACAGCATAATTAGTATCTTTAGGCTTGAAATGAAACCCTTTGAACTCGTTTCTAGTAAAGAAGATGGTACATTTAATCAGATTTTCTAAGGGACTACAAACACGTCAAAGTGCGTGTATAAGGGTAAAGGGTTATTTTGTGTACTCCTCCTGCTGTTGTTTGTTGGTGTTGTTTATCCTGTATGCATGTGTGGTGGCGAGTTGTGTTTGCACCTAACAGTGGTTTCATACTAAGCAGATATATTTGTATTAGTACAGTCCCTTGTCGACAACATTGCAGGAGAGTTTTCTATCCCTCTAACTCAATAACACGTCTTTTGTTGGGATTTTTTAATTATTAAGAAACCTGTACCCTATATTCTGTAATGAATGCCCTTACGCGTATATACATCCACATGAGGAAAATGTGATGCTCCTGGGGGTGTTTATTAGAGAATATATGGTATATCAGGGTTAAAAATGAAACTGATGTATCTTGTATTGAAATTTTCTGGAAATGCTACAGTTACTCTCTTATCCCTCTATGTGTATGGATAATACCTATTGCACAGCTGAACGGTGATAAATTATTCGGGGGGAAAAATTGTTGCAAAATAATTACTAGTCATAATATTGAAATGTTGTGAAGTAAGATTTAAATTGATTGTGGTTGTGCCTTACTGGGTGGAAAACTGATGCATTTTTTCATGCTGTCTCTTGTCTGCAACACTAGGCAATTAATGATGATAACAAACAATGCTCTTGGTGCATGTTTGCACTGGCTTAATCAGCTCTAGTAATTGACTGCCGTAAAGTGGCTTCTCTATAAAGGTGCTTTTGTCTGTTGGTAAAAGGTACACAGGCGAATCATTATATTTTAAAAAATCACCAATTTTGAGAAACTGTTGCCATTTGTGCATTTTGTTGCCATTGGCAACAAAAGCAAGTGACAGCAGGCAATTGTTAAATGGCCTGGAAATAGAGGATAAATGGTTGTGATAATTTCAAACTAAATATGTGAATAATGATTTTGTAAACAGGCGAAATATAATTGTTGTTTTACTTACATTCTGATCATCACATTACAAATAGAAAAAAGGTTCATAATTATCTTCAGTTCTAGAGTGTTTGCTGATGGCATACAGTCCACTCTCGTTATCTCGACATCAGATATCGCGATTTTCTCGATATGTCGAAGTAGGCTCAATGTCCCAACTTTTTTCCTTCTTTATCTATATTAATAAACATCGCATATATTGATTTTCATTATGTTGAATAATTCGATATCTCGATATAAAAGTTTGTTCCGAGTCCCGTTTTTACATGTATTTACTGTGGTTTATCTCGAAGTGCGAATAACTGTCCCAGTGTCGGCAAAGGTAAGAAAGAGCTAGGTTCACTAACCACCCAAAATGGCCCAATCTCAGAAATTGGCGAAAATTGGTTTGTTTATTGATCAAAATCTAGCAAATTTAAAATACAGTTTTTTATTCCACATTTCAGGACTATGACATCACAATAGCCCCTTAATTAGAGAACCTGTTAAGTCAATTAAATATACTATATACGCAGATTTTTGTCCCTGACGTTGAAAACTGTGGTTTTTCTATTCCTAGTTTTTATTAATTCTGTTCTATTAAGTGTTTTCTTATTGAATGTGTTTTGCCATGCATACGTTACTTGCATATTTTCCGGATAGACACTATATTCAGATATTTCAACATTTTAGCGGATATATGCTGATAATTGTCTAAAAAACGTATCTTGAAAAATCTAAAACATTCTTGTTAAATGTATTTCAAGTGTTTTGCAATGCATATGTTACATGCATATCTTTCGGATAGACACTATTCTAGATATATTCTGAAAATCCTCAAATTCCCCGACTTTTAGCATTCTAGGGGTATAGGCGTCGGGCTCTGTGCATACTGTAAGGGACTCTATACCTTATAAAATGAAGTTTTGCATAGATAAATTATGGATTTTAATAGTTATACTTCCAAACCGATAATTTGCAAAGAAATAATTTTAATAAAAATGTTGGGCCAAAAATCATGGTTAGTGAACCTAGCTCCATTTTCTTTGATACTAAACCGTTCCCAATACTGTGCAATAGATAATTGATCTGTTACTTGCATTAATGACCACACGTGTCTAATGCCGTTAGCCATTAACACTTGAGTATGGCCTGTCACTTCAACTGCAATTAACACATAGCCTGCCAAAAGGCGGAAATACTAATTGTTTTTACAAACAACATTCCAAAATGCATTGAGATATATTTTTGCGTATATAAACCATCGCAAATTTGCAGAAAGTTGTTCTATCCTTGAACTTTAACAGTCATTATCAACTTGAAAGATAATTAGGAGTTGTCTGTCGAGCAATCCAGAGAAGGACATCCAAGAATCGTAAGAAACGCGCATTGAATCTCATACAGTAATTATTACGCCGTTGTGAGTATCATGCCACGCGGCTTTAGTTAGACCACTTAGCAGGTATTTAGATGTTAAAAACAAGGTAAATTGTGTCTCATTTTTCTTTGAATAAGCCTAATCCGATATCTCGAGCTCTCGTTATCTCAATATTTTTTCTTGTTCCTGCTGACTTCGAGATAACGAGAGTAGGCTGTATGTATAACTTTATTGAAAGTGTGTATTTCAACCATTATGTTAATTTCAGTCCCTAATAATGCACAGTTATTGATATGTGTAAAACAATTGAGCCAATATCTGGGAAAACTGGGCATAATGCACGAGTATAAAGTATTGTCACAGATTAGCCTGTGCAGTCTGCTGTTTACCCATTTGCTTCTAAACCTTTCCCACTCAGAATTCACAGTTTAACAATCCAAAAAAGACTTGTTTACATCATCACGTTCAGGTTGTTTGTTACATAAACGCAAACACATGTGTTGTGTATTGTTATGCCCCCCTTCAAAGAAGAGGGTGTATATTGTTTTGCACATGTCTGTCCGTATGTCCGTCCACCAGATGGTTTCCGGATGATAACTCAAGAATGCTAACGGTCAAAGGTCAAGGTCACAGTGACTCGTTCTTGGATGCAGTTTAGGACCTCATTTGCAGATTATATTATGTACTGGTGTGGTGGGGTCTCCGTCCCCACCAGATGGTTTCTGGATGATAACTCAAGAACGCTTATGCCTAGGATCATGAAACTTCATAGGTACATTGATCATGACTGGCAGATGACCCCTATTGATTTTGAGGTCACTAGGTCAAAGGTCAAGGTCACAGTGACTCGTTCTTGGATGCAGTTTAGGACCACATTTGCAGATTATATTATGTTCTATTGTTGTGGGGTCTACGTCCCCACCAGATGGTTTCTGGATGATAACTCAAGAACGCTTATGCCTAAGATCATGAAACTTCATAGGTACATTGATCATGACTGGCAGATGACCATTGATTTTCAGGTCACTAGGTCAAAGGTCAAGGTCACAGTGACTCGAAACAGTAAAATGGTTTCCGGATGATAACTCAAGAATGCTTACGCCTAGGATCATGAAACTTCATAGGTACATTGATATTGACTGGCAGATGACCCCTATTGATTTTCAGGTCACTAGGTCAAAGGTCAAGGTCACAGTGACAAAAAACGTAATCACACAATGGCTGCCACTACAACTGACAGCCCATATGGGGGGCATGCATGTTTTACAAACAGCCCTTGTTTCTTTTAGCAAAGATCAAAATAAGTTTATTCAAATTACGATTTCATTAAGTTAAAAAAGATGCAAAGATGCATATACTCTTTATTAAAATTGAATCTGTATGGGATTTTTACATATCATGGGGAAAAAGAAGCTTCGAACTTGTACTTTATCCCTTTCCCTTTGAGAAGCAAAGAGAAAGTAGCTATGTGCAAACAGCATAAAACTAAAACAGTCTGCCAGTAACTCGCAGTCTGTTCAGGTTTTATGCTGTTTGCTGCTCATCAGTATCTAAGGGTTAGAAATGTAGCCTTTAAACTTGAATCTAGTAAGAAAGGTCTTTAATGAAATGTTACTTTCTAAAGGACTAGAAATGCGTCAAAGTTCATATCTAAGTGGTGAAGGGTTAAACCTGCTGTAATGTAGTAGGTTTTCATTGAAATAAATTTTGACAATATGCACAAGTTTTTCGTATTCAATTTTCCTCAAAAATGTTCTTGGAATGTGAATTAATTCAGCTATGCCAAAACAGCCCTGCACTTAGTAAAAATAAACCCTAACCTTAGAGTTCAGCTGTGTAAAGTGTACATGATTATGTGAGAGATAGAAATCCTGGGCGAGGTTCAGCTGTGTAAAGTGAACATAGATTATATAAGGGATAGAAATTCTGGGCAAAGTTCAGCTGTGTAAAGTGTAGATGATTATGTGAGGTATAGAAATCCTGGGCAAAGTTCAGCTGTGTAAAGTGTACATGATTATGTGAGAGATATTAATCCTGGGCAAAGTTCAGCTGTGTAAAGTGTACATGATTATGTGAGGGATAGAAATCCTGGGCAAAGTTCAGCTGTGTAAAGTGTACATGATTATGTGAGGAATAGAAATCATGGGCAAAGTTCAGCTGTGTAAAGTGTACATGATTATGTGAGGGATATAAATCATGGGCAAAGTTCTGCTGTGTAAAGTGTACATGATAATGTGAGGGATAGAAATCATGGGCAAAGTTCAGCTGTGTAAAGTGTACATGATTATTTGAGGGATAGAAATCATGGGCAAAGTTCAGCTGTGTAAAGTGTACATGATTATTTGAGGGATAGAAATCATGGGCAAAGTTCAGCTGTGTAAAGTGTACATGATTATGTGAGGTAAAGAAATCCTGGGCGAAGTTCTGCTGTGTAAAGTGCACATGATTATGTGACGGATAGAAATCCTGGGCAAAGTTCAGCTGTGTTAAGTGAACATGATTATATGAGGAATAGAAATCATTGGCAAAGTTCAGCTGTGTAAAGTGTACTTGATTATGTGAGGGATATACATCGTGGGCAAAGTTCAGCTGTGTAAAGTGTACATGATTATGTGAGGGATAGAAATCATGGGCAAAGTTCAGCTGTGTAAAGTGTACATAATTATTTGAGGGATAGAAATCCTGGGCAAAGTTCAGCTGTGTAAAGTGTATGTGATTATGTGAGGAATAGAAATCATGGGCAAAGTTCAGCTGTGTAAAGTGTACATGATTATGTGAGGTATAGAAATCATGGGCAAAGTTCTGCTGTGTAAAGTGTACATGATTATTTGAGGGATAGAAATCATGGGCAAAGTTCTGCTGTGTTAAGTGTACATGATTATTTGAGGGATAGAAATCCTGGGCAAAGTTCAGCTGTGTAAAGTGTACATGATTATGTGAGGGATAGAAATCCTGGGTAAAGTTCAGCTGTGTAAAGTGTACATGATTATTTGAGGGATAGAAATCCTGGGCAAAGTTCAGCTGTGTAAAGTGTACATGATTTTGTGAGGGATAGAAATCCTGGGCAAAGTTCAGCTGTGTAAAGTGTACATGATTATGTGAGGTATAGAAATCATGGGCAAAGTTCAGCTGTGTAAAGTGTACATGATTATGTGAGGGATAGAACTCCTGGGCGAAGTTCTGCTGTGTAAAGTGCACATGATTATGTGACGGATAGAAATCCTGGGCAAAGTTCAGCTGTGTTAAGTGAACATGATTATATGAGGAATAGAAATCATTGGCAAAGTTCAGATGTGTAAAGTGTACATGATTATGTGAGGGATATACATCGTGGGCAAAGTTCAGCTGTGTAAAGTGTACATGATTATGTGAGGGATAGAAATCATGGGCAAAGTTCAGCTGTGTAAAGTGTACATAATTATTTGAGGGATAGAAATCCTGGGCAAAGTTCAGCTGTGTAAAGTGTATGTGATTATGTGAGGAATAGAAATCATGGGCAAAGTTCAGCTGTGTAAAGTGTACATGATTATGTGAGGTATAGAAATCATGGGCAAAGTTCTGCTGTGTAAAGTGTACATGATTATTTGAGGGATAGAAATCATGGGCAAAGTTCTGCTGTGTTAAGTGTACATGATTATTTGAGGGATAGAAATCCTGGGCAAAGTTCAGCTGTGTAAAGTGTACATGATTATGTGAGGGATAGAAATCCTGGGTAAAGTTCAGCTGTGTAAAGTGTACATGATTATTTGAGGGATAGAAATCCTGGGCAAAGTTCAGCTGTGTAAAGTGTACATGATTTTGTGAGGGATAGAAATCCTGGGCAAAGTTCAGCTGTGTAAAGTGTACATGATTATGTGAGGTATAGAAATCATGGGCAAAGTTCAGCTGTGTAAAGTGTACATGATTATGTGAGGGATAGAACTCCTGGGGCCCTGTCTTATCAAAGATTGTAAAACAAATTTAAGTAAGGAAAAACTTTGTAGTTTGCAAACAATATATATTTATGATCAATATGTCGCTATTAAATATAGGGCATTGTAAGGATTAGTAAACAAAGAATTACAGAAACTATAAGGTATGGTGCTTAGCAAGAATAACTCTTCCAAATGTTCAAACCTTACTTAGATTTGTCAAATGATGCTTCATAAGATGAGCCCCAGGATAATGTTTTACTAAGCTACATATTCCATTCTAAGACTTACATATTAATTAATTAAATAGACTTATATATTTTCATTTATTGAAGCTCATTTTTAGCTCATCTATTTTTTGAAAAAAAATTATGAGCTATTGTCATCACCTTGGCGTCGGCGTTGGCGTTGGCGTTGGCGTTGGCGTTGGCGTTGGCGTCGGCGTCCGGTTAAGTTTTGCGTTTAGGTCCACTTTTCTCAGAAAGTATCAATGCTATTGCATTCAAACTTGGTACACTTACTTACTATCATGAGGGGACTAGGCAGGCAAAGTTAGATAACTCTGGCGTGCATTTTGACAGAATTATGTGCCCTTTTTGTACTTAAAAAATTGCAAATTTTGGTTAAGTTTTGCGTTTAGTTCCACTTTTCTCAGTAAGTATCAATGCTATTGCATTCAAACTTGGTACACTTACTTACTATCATGAGGGGACTGGGCAGGCAAAGTTAGATAACTCTGGCATGCATTTTGACAGAATTATGTGCCCTTTTTATACTTAGAAAATTGACAATTTTGGTTAAGTTTTGTGTTTAGGTCCATTTTATTCCTTAAGCATCAAAGCTATTGCTTTCATACTTGCAACACTTACTAACTATCATAAGGGGACTGTGCAGGCAAAGTAATGTAACTCTGACTGGCATTTTGACAGAATTATGTGCCCTTTTTATACTTAGAAAATTGAAAATTTGATTAAGTTTTGTGTTTAGGTCCACTTTATTCCTACAGTATCAAAGCTATTGCTTTCATACTTGCAAGATTTATGAACTATCATAAGGGGACGGTGCAGGCAAAGTTATGTAACTCTGACTGGCATTTGGACGGAATTATGGGCCCTTTATACTTAGAAAATTGAAAATTTGGTTAAGATTTATGTTTTGGTCACTTTACCCCTAAAGTATCATAGATATTGCTTTCATACTTGGAACACTCACAAACTATCATAAGGGTACAGTAAAAGGACAAGTTGCATAACTCTGGTTGTCATTGTTACGGAATTATGGCCCTTTTTTGACTTAGTAACTTTTAATATATGGTTAAATTTTGTGTTTCGATCCACTCGAAGTATCAAGGCTATTGCTTTCAAACTTCAAATACTTACATGCTATCATGAGGTTACTGTACCTGGCAACTTGAATTTTACTTTGACCTTTGAATGACCTTGACTCTCAAGGTCAAATTATTAAATTTTGCTAAAATTGCCATAACTTCTTTATTTATGATTAGATTTGATTGATACTTTGATGAAACTACTCTTACCTGACATACCACAATAGACTTCACCCAAACCATCCCCCGTGCCCTCCCCCCCCTCCCCCCCTCCCCCCCCCCCCCTAATTTTTTTTTTTTTTTTTTTTTTTTTATAAGATCATCTCACAAATGACCACCACACCCTCACACTATACCCCCACCCCACCCCCCCCCACCCCCCCCCCAAATTTTTTTTTTGATTTTTTTTTTTTTTTTTTTTTTTTTTTTTTTAAGATCATCTCACAAATTATCACCACACCCTCACACTATACCCCCCCCCCCCGATTTTTTTTTTTTTTTTTTTTTTTTTTTCGCTTTTTTGGAAGATAATGTAATAAATGTCCACAACCCCACACTATACACCCCTCTTCACTCCACTCCTCCCTCCTTTGTGATTGAAAATGAGAGTCCCTTCACCTTTAAAAAGAAAATAGATGAGCGGTCTGCACCCGCAAGGCGGTGCTCTTGTTTAAAATAATAGTTTCTTAAATTTCATTTATTAATACCAAATGCACATTCACTGAAACTTCAGCGGCAAAGGATATTGCACACAGCTTTGATTTCAACATGTATGACTAAAGTGCAGAGCTGTCAATAAATTTGAATTATGCGTGTAAGTCTGATTTGTGTGTAAGTAGCTTAATAAAATGGGACCAGGCTGAATATTTTAAAGCTACTTGTTTAAAAGCAGTCATTTTAATCTTTGAACATGAAATAGAATGTTATTTGCCATACATGTATCTATCTGCATCGAAAAATAATTATATTTTAAGATGGGGAATTGTGATCACTCTTTGTCAGGTGTCTGTCATGGTGGGGTGTGTGTGGTATGCATCCTAAATTATAATTGTTAACAACTCTAGAGGCCACATTTTTCATCCAATCTTGACAAGACTTGGTGAGAATGTTTATCTTGACAATATCTATCTACCAAGTTTGGTTTTGGGCCACATGCGTCCACAAACTAGGCTATCAGGTCAAATCTTAGAAATACCTTGTTTAAACTTAGAGGAATTGATGAATGTTTATAAAGACAATATCTATGCCAAGTTTGAATAAGGGTCATATGCATCCAAAAACTAGGACATTAGGTCAAATCATAGAAAAAACCTTGTTACCAACCTCTCTATAGGGAACATTTTTGACTCATTCTTGATAAGACATGGTCAGAATCTTTATCTTGACATTTTCTTGGTCAAATTCCAATCAAGGTCATGTGCGTAATAAAACTAGGTCACAAGGTCAAATAGTATTAAAAGCTAAGTGGTGCCACTCTAGAACCCACATTTATGACTCATTGAAACATAGTCAGAATGTTTATCTTGACAATATCTAGGCAAAGTTTGAATCTAGGTCACTAATGTGTAGAAACTAGGTCACCAGGTCAAATAAATATCTTACCATTCTAGGGGCAGCATTTATGACTCAAGCTTGATGGAACTTGGTCAATATGTTTTGATAATATCTTTGCCAAGTGTGAATCTTGGTCAGATGTGTCTAAAAACTAGGTCACTTGATAAAATTTCTACAACAAACTTGTTACCACTGTAAGGCCACATTTATGACTCATTTTTATAAAATTTGGTCAGAATGTTTATCTTACTAAAATGAAGGCCATGCATGAATCTTGGTCAAGTGTGGTCAAAATGAGATCACCTGGTCAAGTCCTCAACAATTAGTGACTGGGAACTCAGGTGAGCGCTGAAGCACTTTATGGCCCTCTTGTTATCAAGAGCTACATGTGTTATTAACCCTTTCCCACTCAGAAGCAAAGTGAAAATGGCTCTGTGCAAACAGCATAAAACCAGAACAACCTGCGAGTCACTCGCAGTCTGTTCAGGTGTTATGCTGTTTGCTGCTCTTCAGTATCTAAGGGATTGAAATGAAGCGTTTAAAACTTAAATCTAGTAAGATAGGTCTTTAATTAAATTTAAATCTTTAAGGGACTACAAATGCATGAAAATACATATCTTAGTGGTAATATACATATCTTAGTGGTAAAATACGTATATAAGTGATAAAGGGATAAAATGAACTCCCGAGCTTGTTTTCAAGTAGCTTTCCAACGTTCACCTGTACTTTGCCTGCATGTTTTCAGACTGGGTGTCGCTATTTACCACAATATTGGAGCATTAGGAACAATGGGCTAAGAAGAATGCTTGAAGTAAGTGAGCGTGCTCAATGAGGACCATCAGATGCTTAATAGACAAATATTGGCTAGATTTTAATGATATTTTTAAGTAGCGCTGTGCAAAAACTGGGTTTAATGCATGTGCGTTGTGATTTTTGTTTGGGAAAGAAAGTGGAAAGTGTCATACCTGATCAGACTGTGCCAACTGTATATTTGTTAGACAGAATATATTCATACCAAAAGGACAGTCAAGTAGACATTTGCACCAAACGCTTTCTAGCATTAACATTATAGTGGTGGCTACATGTTGCTATATAACAACATTTATATTTAACTTGTAACCACTTAAACTTTGACTTTGGGGACCTGTGTTTGTTATATGAGACTTTACGTTAACCCTTAAAGCGCTGGAGCTGAATTTTAAAGGCCTTTGCAAACAGTTTGGATCCAGATGAGACGCCACAGAACGTGGCGTCTCATCTGGATCCAAACTGTTTGCTATTCTGATAGTATTCTTTGAAAAAAATTCGAAGAAAATGCTAATTTTAGAAATTCAACAGACAACATTTTAGCAGATGACAAATTTCCCAGCATGCAAAGGGTTAATAAGGGGTTTATAGTTCTCTCTACTTTGTAATATGTGAAAAAAAGTAAGAATCAAAATCATGTTGGTACTCTTCTTACAAACAAAACAGTGCATTTCATGTTGTTAATGCATGTATGTTCTATTCTGTCTATTATTTTGGCTTGAACTCTTCATAAACAGGGACAGGAATAAATAGACATGACATGACTTATTAGATCATCGTTAGATGATTGTATGATTTTACATTTGTGAGGATATTGTAAGTGTAATTGTGCTGTTTAGTAGTTATATGTGTGTAATGAAATAACCTTATTAAGCTACAGTTAAAAATTATTTGATATAATGCCAAAAATATTTAATGAACAATATATTTATTATAAATATGATAACACAATTGAGAATTGTATGTACTTATAAATATGAAGTAACACAATTGATAATTTTAGGTACTTAAAAATATGAAGTTAGTGCCAGAATATTAAGGCTATTTTAAAGCAAAAAGTGACCTCATAAATATTGCTTTTTTTCTCTTTTATGCCCCCCTTCGAAGAAGAGGGGGTATATTGTTTTGCACATGTTGGTCGGTCCGTCCGCCAGAAGGTTTCCGGATGATTACTCAAGAACGCTTAGGCCTAGGATCATGAAACTTCATAGGTACATTGATCATGACTGGCAGATGACCCCTATTGATTTTCAGGTCACTAGGTCAACGGTAAAGGTCACAGTTACTCGAAATAGTAAAATGGTTTCCGGATGATAACTCAAGAATGCTTATGCCTAGGATCATGAAACTTCATAGGTACATTGATCATGACTGGCAAATGACCCCTTTTGATTTTCAGGTCACTAGGTCAAAGGTCAAGGTCACAGTGACTCGAAACAGTAAAATGGTTTCCGGATGATAACTCAAGAATGCTTACGCCTAGGATCATGAAACTTCATAGGTACATTCATGATTGATCATGACTGGCAGATGACCCCTATTGATTTTCAGGTCACTAGGTCAAAGGTCAAGGTCACATTGACTCGAAATAGTAAAATGGCCCGGATGATAACTCAAGAATGCTTACGCCTAGGATCATGAAACTTCATTGGTACATTGATCATGACTGGCAGATGACTGCTATTAATTTTCAGGTCACTAGGTCAAAGATCAATGTCAAAGTGACTCAAAACAGTAAAATGGTTTCCGGATGATAATTCAAGAATGCTTATGCCTAGGATCATGAAACTTCATAGTTCCGAACATTGATCATGACTGGCAGATGACCCCTATTTATTTTCAGGTCACTAGGTCAAAGGACAAGGTCACAGTGACTCGAAATATTAAAATGGTTTCCGGATGATAACTCAAGAATGCGTGCGCCTAGGATCATGAAACTTCATAGGTACATTGATAATGACTGGCAGATGACCACGATTGATGTTCAGGTCAAAGGTCACAGTGACAAAAAAAGTATTCACACATTGGCTGCCACTACAACTGACAGCCTATATGGGGGGCATGCATGTTTTACAAACAGCCCTTGTTATAAAAAAATACTAGCATAGGATTATATGAGAAGTTTGGTATGTGGCTTGTAAAAATGAAAAGTCATGTCCCTCTATTTTAATTTCTTTTCTCGCCAACACATCATGTAAGAGCAGTAACACAGTCTGTGTAATTTAAATTAAAGCAAAAATAGAGTGATAGAACAATGGCAAAGAAAAATTAATTTTCCTGGTTTTTTATTTTCTTTCGAACTCATGACCTTAAATCAATACCTTTTTACATGCAATTGAAAAAATTATATTTAATTAAAGGGCAATAAAACATGTGACCAAAATATTACAATCTATTTATGCTCTCAGTCCTTTGATTTCAGTCTGTTTTGGCATAACCCTTAGATTTCATACAGTCTTTCTTTGCCATTTGATTACAGACAGGATTTTTATTCTCTCAGCCCTTTGATGCCATGAAATCTTTTATTCTCTCAGCCCTTTTATTTCATACTGTCTTTATTCTCTCTGCCCTTTTATTTCATACTGTCTTTATTCTCTCAGCCCTTTGATGTCATATAGTCTTTTTATTCTCTCAGCCTCTTTATGTCATACAGTTTTTGTTTTCATTATCTTAGCCTTTTGATTTAAATTCAGTCTTTTTATGCTCTCAGCTCTTTGATTTCAGGTGCTGTTTCGTCTGAACTTCCTGGTGGTGGCGCTGTGTTTTGTGATGAACCGCCACTACCAGTTCTACTACTTCGTGCCACTGGTGTCGTTCTGGTTCATGGTCGTCTACGTCACCATGGCAGTGTGGCCCCGGGTTACAGAGAAACAGGCCGAAGGTATCCTAGCAACACATGTAATCCTTTGCTGGTATTCACCAACCTATTCCAAGAGATAAGAATGGCGAATAGTCGTAGACTCAAGAAATGTACCTAAGAGTTTGCTCATATACAGACTAAAAATGGTTCTTTTATCTTTAACATGTTGTTAAAGAAGAATTGTACAATCTAAGGCTTTAACTGCCATGCTTCACTTGTCTTTCAAATGAATTACAGTTTTAAGCATGTTCTCAATTTTTAGAATTAATTCTCAGAATTGATTGGTGAATATGGGCCCTTGGTTGAGGTAACCATGTTTATTTTAATAGAAAAAGAGAAGAATTTTCAATACATAGAATTGTGCTATAATATTACCAGTAACTTGTACAATTTAAGGAAGGGAACTTGTTTGCACTATTTTCGGAACCTATATTGTCATCAAAAGGTCTCTTAGGGAGGACTGAAGAATTATCTCAGCCACTCTAGGGGTCATTTGCTAGTGACCCCTACAAAGGATTTACTGGTTTTCTCACCAAATATATGGTTTCTGCTTTACTCTGTAAATCTAGGAGCCATTGGCTAGTGGACCCCTACAGAGAATTAACTAGTTTTCTCTAGAAATTTAGGAGCCATTGGTAAGTGATCCTTACAGAGGATTTACTGGTTTACTCAGGAAATTTAGGGGCCATTTGCTAGTGTTCACCTCCAGAGGATTTACTGGTTGATCAGCAAATCTAGGGCCCATTGGAAAGTGGACCCCTACAAAAATTTTACTGGTTTATCAGTGAATCTTTGAGATATTGGCTAGTGTTCCACTCTTGAATATTTACTGGCTTTTCAAGAAATCTAGGGGCCATTGGCTAGTGTACCCCTCTAAGGGATTTACTGGTTTCTCAGCAAATCCAGGGGGCATTGGCTTGTGGACCCCTCTAGAAGATTTATTGGTTTCTCAGCAAATCTAGGGGACATTGGCTAGTGTACCCCTTTAAAGGACTTACTAGTTTCTTAGCAAATCCAGGGGCCATTGGCTAGTGTACCCCTCTAGAGGATTTACTGGTTTCTCAGTAAATCTTGGGGTCATTAGCTAGTGTACCCCTCTAGAGGATTTACTGGTTTATGCAGCAAATCTAGGGGCCATTGGCTGGTGAATCCCTCTAGAGGATTTACTGGTTTCTCAGCAAATCTAGGGGATTCTAGTGTACCCCTCTAGAGGATTTACTGGTTTATGCAGCAAATCTAGGGGACATTGGCTAGTGGACCCCTCTAGAGGATTTACTGGTTTCTCAGTAAATCTAGGGGCCATTGGCTAGTGTACCCCTCTAGAGGATTTACTGGTTTAGGCGGTAAATCTAGGGGCCATTGGCTAGTGTACCCCTCTAGAGGATTAACTGGTTTCTCAGCAAATCTAGGGACCATTGGCTAGTGTTCCCCTCCAGAAGATATACTGGTTTATGCAGTAAATCTAGGGGACATTGGCTAGTGGACCCCTCTAGAGGATTTACTGGTTTATGCAGTAAATCTAGGGGCATTGGCGAGTGGACCCCTCTAGAGGATTTACTAGTTTCTCAACAAATCTTGGGGACATTGGCTAGTGTACCCCTCTAGAGGATTCAGTGGTTACTCAGCAAATCTAGGGGCCATTGGCTAGTGTACCCCTCTAGAGGATCTACTGGTTTCTCAGCAAATCTAGGGGCCATTGGCTAGTGGACCCCTCTAGAGGATTTACTGGTTTCTCAGCAAATCTAGGGGCCATTGGCTAGTGTACCCCTCTAGAGGATTTACTGGTTTATGCAGCAAATCTAGGGGCCATTGGCTAGTGTACCCCTCTAGAGGATCTACTGGTTTCTCAGCAAATCTAGGGGCCATTGGCTAGTGGACCCCTCTAGAGGATTTACTGGTCTCTCAGTAAATCTAGGGGACATTGGCTAGAGTACCCCTTTAGAGGATTTACTGGTTTCTCAGCAAATCTAGGGGCCATTGGCTAGTGTACCCATCTAGAGGATTCAGTGGTTACTCAGCAAATCTAGGGGCCTTTGGCTAGTGTACCCCTCTAGAGGATTCAGTGGTTCCTCAGCAAATCTTGGGGCCATTGGCTAGTGTACCCGTCTAGAGGATCTATTGGTTTCTCAGCAAATCTGGGGGCCATTGGCTAGTGTATCCCTCTAGAGGATATACTGGTTTCTCATTAAATCTAGAGGGCATTGGCTAGTGAACCCCTGAAGAGGATTTAGTGATTACTCAGCAAATCTAGGGTCTATTGTTTAACCCCTTCTTACTGTCATCTGCAATTTGGGATACAAATCATTTGAACTGTTGTGACATGTTAGTAACTTGTTTCAGAGAGGACAAGAACCTACCTGTTCATGATAATCAAGTTTATTCTACTTGTTCTGGTCATCACACTGTTCTTCATTTCTGAGGTGAGATTTCATTGGACAATTAGATTGGGCACACTTTACGTGATTCAGATTATTTGACAATTAGATTGGGCACACTTTACGTGATTCAGATTATTGGACAATTAGATTGGGCACACTTTACGTGATTCAGATTATTGGACAATTAGATTGGGCACACTTTACGTGATTCAGATTATTGGACAATTAGATTGGGCACACTTTACGTGATTCAGATTATTGGACAATTAGATTGGGCACACTTTACATGTGGTTATTTTTATATGTACAGTCAATCTTGTATTAAGAGATCACAAAAGGGAGTAACCAAAAGTGATTTCTTAATAAAAATGATTTTTAAATGAAAAAAAGACCATTCTGGAAATAAAGTAAAATCACTGGTTAACCATATTTAGTATGATTAAGGAAGCAAAAGTGTTGTTTTATGGCTTCTTGATAGGAAGCAGCTTTCCTTTGATTACGTCAAACTGATAACCTAATGATTTTTTGGCGTTCAAGTTTGTCTCAATTTTCAAATTTAACCACCATGTGGTCGCTAAATCAAATATTTGGACATCAAAATATCTGAAAATCAGCTGTTGCTGGTTGCGTAAGACAAAAGTTGCTTAATACAATATCAAAATAAGAGAAAACACTTGGAGGGACATTAAAAGTGGTCGCGTAACACTAAGGTGGCTTAATTCAAGTGGTCGCATCTACAAGATTGACTGTACATATGAGCCTTGATTGGGAAACTGGGCTAAATGCATGTGCATAAAGTGTGATCCCAGATAAGCCTGTGTCGTCCTCACAGGCTAATCTGGAAATACTCTTTTATGGTGCTTTCTGGTTAAAAGAAGGCTCTTCGAACCAAAAATCAAATGTAGGCAGAAAGTGTTGTCACTTATTAGCTTTTGTAAGCTGCACAGGGTAATCTGGGATGACACTGTCACAGGGTAATCTGGGATGACACTGTCACGGGGTAATCTGGGATGACACTGTCACAGGGTAATCTGGGATGACACTGTCACAGGGTAATCTGGGATGACACTGTCACAGGGTAATCTGGGATGACACTGTCACAGGGTAATCTGGGATGACACTGTCACAGGGTAATCTGGGATGACACTGTCACAGGGTAATCTGGGATGACACTGTCACAGGGTAATCTGGGATGACACTGTCACAGGGTAATCTGGGATAACACTGTCACAGGGTAATCTGGGATGACACTGTCACAGGGTAATCTGGGATGACACTGTCACAGGGTAATCTGGGATGACACTGTTCATGATCATCTTGAGTCTGTGAAGCAACAAACAAGAGGGGGAGTATAATAGATTCACCATGCATTATGCCCGTCTGACTCTGTTATCACAAACTTTCTGTCATAGTACTCCTTAAAATTGTAATTTTTCATATTGCATTTTTTTTTTGTCATAAAAACTTTGTACAGGCGCATTTTTGTATTGGTTTTCAATAATGGTTAAGTTATGGGACTTTGAAGTTTATACAACATGATTGATATAACTTTCTACATATTAAAGTATGCAGTTGTGGGATGTTTTTGTCTTTGGATATCTTGATTTTAATGTAATGCGCTCCAAGGGTGCAGGGTAAAGATTGTAATGTATTGGGAAATTTGTACCGGTAAATAACTTTCGACAAAGAGTTCAACATGTGGTAATTACCTTTTGAGTTCACGGCCTATGTTCAGAGCCAAAGGGTTAAGGTCATTTTTTTTATAAAATTTCAATGTGAAGGGCATTATTGACAATTTGCTTGACATGTTTCTAGTGATTCCCTCTTTCACTTACTTTTGTTGACAGGTGTTCTTTGAGCGAATATTCTTGTTGCGACCATTAAAGCCGTTGTTTGTGACGTCTGATGACTCCATCCATGAATGGAGATTTCGATGGCAGTTAGACAGATTTGTAAGTTTCCCTTGCATTTTGTCTGTTAACAAATAATTATGCCTGGTTTAAAGAGTTTTTTAAATTTATTATAACTTTATATGTGCATGTATTTCTTTTTTTGTTTAAAAGATAGTCTTTTTTTTTTAAATTAAGCTTGAAATATCCCCCTACCGGTTTCACCGGAGGGGACTTATGGTTTGCACTCTGTGCGTCTGTCAGTCTGTCAGTCACACTTTTCTGGATCCTGCGATAACTTCAAAAGTTCTTCATATTTTTTCATGAAACTTGAAACATTGATAGATGGCAATATGGACATTATGCACGTCATTTCATTTTATTCCTACATCAAAAATTCTAGTTGATATGGCAACAAATAAAAAAATTCTGACAATGATGGAGCCGGTAGGGGACATATATTGCTTGGCAATAGTCTTGTTAGATCTGTAATGACTTGGAAAACGAAGCTGTTCAAAACATATAAACATAAGTATCTATGAAATAATTAGCAAACACATAATCATACATTTGTGTGTTGTTCTTTTGCAGAGTGTTCTATATGGAATGATATTTGGGTTTGGCTACCACATTTTGAAGCGCTACCGAATGCTACAGGACACAGAAAACCGCAATCTCTTCTCCACATCAGTGTCGTGGTGTTTTGCAGGACTGGGCTGCATAGGCTTAGCGGTAAGTTTGTTCTTTTACTGGTGTGTAACCCTTTCCCACGGTGCCTATACCACGTGACTTTTTCGGATCTGTGTTGGGAGAATAAAGCACGACACAGTTAACACTTATAAGGATCTCTTTTTAAATCTTTCACCATTTTTAATGGGATTAAGTGGAGAGCCAGCTCATTCATAAGAGTTTTCTATAGAACAAATAAGTATGATCTGTTTGATAAGCCTTGGTTTCCAGTGATGTTTGACTAGGTCATTCATTTTTTTTATTTCAAAGCAGTGCAGTAGGTGGCATTGTGTTTCTGACGAACACATCTCTTGTTTATTCAATTATAATAGTAACTTAAGTTAATATTTATGCGCAATTAAAATTACTTTTCCCAAAAACTATTATGGAACAAACAAAAAAATTTGTGGGTTAACCTAATTACAGCTCCACTAAGAAAATTTGTGCGGAGTAAAGTTGAGATATAAAGCAAATTTTAATACGAAATAAATGCTTATCACCTTTTGACTGATATGACTGGCAAGTAAGTGTAATTTAAAAATTAAACAAAAGTAATTAAAGGGTATAAACCGCAAACAAATACCTGCCTTGGCATGGAAGTCACAATCTTGACTATCACATGATAACCCCCTCTGAATATACCAGAAACATCAAATAAACAGCATTTACTAGTATGTTTATTGATGTTACATTCCTATACTTGTAGAGTTATGCGGCATTTTCCGGACTTTGCCGTAATAAACAAGAGTGCAATGAAGTCCATTCCTACATCACTTTCATTCCGGTAAGTGGTGATAATTGTCTCAGAGGCTTAGGTGTGTAGGCAAGTGAATCACACTGATTACATACCAACATTAGGTGTGTTTTTCCATATATTTGTTTACCTCTCCCTTGCCATGGTACCTAAATTTTCTTAAGAAAGCTATAAACTCGATAAGACTAATTACACCTTTGAAGTTGTCCCAATTTCATGCTCAGCATTATCAAGGGTGTGATTAACCCTTTGCATGCTGGGAAATTTGTCGTCTGCTAAAATGTCGTCTGCTGAATTTCTAAAATTAGCATTTTCTTCAATTTTTTTCAAAGAATATTATCAGAATAGCAAACAGTTTGGATCCTGTTCTGTGGCGTCTCATCTGGATCCAAACTGTTTGCAAAGGCCTTCAAAATTTGGTTCCCGCACTGTAAGGGTTAAAGATCCGACTCAGGGGAGGAAAATGACATACCCCCATACAGGATTTAAAAAAACTCTTCATTTGTATGTAGATACAGCAAAGTTGACAACTATTTGTAAAAATTAGTTTTACATTGAATGGAAGGAAATTAGCTGAAGAAGGGAAAAATCACACCCCTGTATAGTTTATGTAAGTTTATTTTATGCTTTCCGGTGGTTTATAGAGAAATATCAGTGAATTAAAACTGATAATTTCACTGTTTCAAACAATGAAAATTATCAGTGAAAATTATCGATAATTTTCACTGTTTATGTTAAATGACGTCTTTTTTTTTTGACGAAATGACGTCATTTTCCCAGCGAAATTCTTTAGCTACACTCTTTAACAATGTATATAAACTGTGAAAAAAGGCATTAAATAAAAAGAAAATTTGTTGGGGTCGGTGGATTATAGATTTTAATTCACTCAATATCATATAAAATATATATTTTCACTTGTGTCTGCGCCACTCGTGAAAATATTATTTTCTATGATCACTCGTGAATTAAAATCGATAATCCACCGAATCCAACAAATATCCTCTATGTCACACAAGTTTAATCACAGTAATTGATAGAAGCAATTTAGTGGCGTATTTATTAAGAAAACACAGTGTTTTAAGGCCTTTGAAGGAGATGGGAGGGGGTATGTCCCACTTAGTCATTAACAGTGTTATTAATAATAAACATGTTTGTATTCTAAGCACTTAAATGTAAGATTAATTTACAATTATTGAGAAATTTAAGAAAATTTTATTTCGTTAACTAATGTGTAACTTTGAAATTCCATTGAATATGGGTTGTCTTACAGCTTTTACATCACATACCATTTCTGTGGTTCAAATTTAGGTATAAGATATTTTTGATCACTATTGTGTTGTATGTGTAACTTTGAGATGTGTAATATGGTATTACATAAAAGAAAAGAAACAATAAATGTTAAAAATACATGTAATAGACAAATAGTTTGCAGCAAATGTACAAGTGTCAGCTATCTACAGTACACATCCAATAGTAGCATAATATGTCTTTGTTCAAAACAGGCTGCTGTATTTGTTATTTCTTGCTCTTGTTTTCAGATTGTCTCGTTCATACTAATAAGAAACGTCTTCGGAAGTATACGGACTAGATACAGCTCCTTCTTTGCCTGGTTTGGACGTATTTCATTAGAGGTACTAATGACTTTTCCTGTGACTTATTATCTCCAGCTAAAGGCGGAGGGATATAAAATTGACGTTGTCCGTCTGTAAGTCTGTCCATTTGTCACAACATTTATTTTTGGTGGGGGATATCATTTCAACAAATTTGCTTGTTGTATTTCATTTACAGTAATGTATAAACTAAATTAAATGTGAAACCACATAGAGATGCTGATGTATGAAGTCTTAATTTACTGTAAATTATTTATTACAAGAACGATTTGATTTATTTATGATTAACCCTTTCCCACTCAGAGGCAAAGTGAAAACGGCTATGTGCAAACAGCATAAAACCAGAACAGCCTGCGAGTAACTCGCAGTCTGTTCAGGTTTTATGCTGGTTGCTGCTCATCAGTAACTAAGGGTTGGAAATGAAGCCTTTAAAACTTGAATCAGGTAAGAAAAGTCTTTAATTAAATTTATCTCTAAAATATGTATATTAGTGGTAAAGGGTTAATAGTGTACAAGGATACCAATAAGCATGATGGTATGTTTTCTGAGCTTTGCTGAATAAATTCATCCTCAGTCAGGGCAGGCTAATCTAAAACAACACTTTCCGCCTTAACCCATTTATGCCTAGCGTCTAGAAAAAAGGCCTTGGCAAACAGCGTAGACTCAGATGAGACGCTGCTTAATGCGGCATCTCATCAGGGTCTGCGCTGTTTGATTAAAGGAATTTCTGTAAGAAATATTCTTAATTTAGAAATAAATATACTAGACATCCCTAATTTTGGAAATAAATTGTTCCAATTTAGAAGGATGGGAGAGTCCACTAGGCATGAATGGGTTAACTTGATTTTTGCTACATAAAGACACCACTTAACACTCCTGTATGAAGCCTTGCTTTCCCAGATGAATCTCAATTTTTCCCAGAGCGAATCTTAATTCAACTAATTTCACTACTTTACTCTAGTGAAGGAATCATGTTTCATCTCTGTTATTGTCCCCTACCGGTTTTACCGGAGGGGACTTATGGTTTGGGCTCTGTGCATCTGTCTGTCTGTCACACTTTTCTGGATCCTGCGATAACTTTAAAAGTTCCTAATATTTGTTCATGAAACTTAAAACATGGATAGATGGCAATATGGACATTATGCACGTCATTGCATTTTTGTTCCTACGTAAAAATTCTGGTTGCTATGGCAGAAATAGACTAGAAATACTGCTGAAAAAGGTGGTTTTCTGGATCCTGTGATAACTTTTAAAGTTCTTCATATTTTTTCATGACACTTAAAACATGGATATATGGCAATATGGACATTGTGCACGTAATTTCATTTTTGTTCCTACGTCAAAAATTCTGGTTGCTAGGGCAACAAATAGACTAGAAATACTGCTGAAAAAGGTTGTTTTCTGGATCCTGCGATAACTTTCAAACTTCTTCATATTTTTTCATGACACTTAGAACATGGATATATGGCAATATGGATATTATGCACGTAATTTCATTTTGTTCCTACATCAAAAATTATGGTTGCTATGGCAACAAATATATTTTAAAAATCTGACAATGGTGGAATTTCTGACAATGGTGGAGCCGGTAGGGAACATATATTGCTTGGTAATAGTCTTGTTAGCTCACTTGAGCACAACATGCTCATGGTGAGCTTTTGTGATCGCTTTTTGTCCGTTGTGCGTTGTCCGTTGCGGCGTCAACATTTGCTTTGTTAACTCTCTAGAGGCTACATTTATTGTCCAATCTTCATGAATTTTGGTCAGCAAATTGGTTTCAATGATATCTTGGATGAGTTCAAAAATGGTTACGTTTGCTTGAAAAACATGGCTGCCAAGGGGCAGGGCATTTTTCCTTATATGGCTATATATGGCTATAGTAAAATCTTGTTAACACTCTAGAGGCCACATTTATTGTCTGTTCTTCATAAAACTTGGTCAGAAGATTCATCCCAATAATATCTTGGACAAGTTCGAAAATGATGCCGGTTGGTTGAAAAACATGGCCACCAGGGGGCGGGGCATTTTTCTTTATATGGCTTTAGTAAAACCTTGTTAACACTCTAGAGGCCACATTTATTTTCCGATCTTCATGAAACTTGCTCAGAAGATTTGTGCCACTGATATCATGGATGAGTTCAAAAATGGTAACCTTTGCTTGAAAAACATGGCTGCCAAGGGGCGGGGCATTTTTCCTTATATGGCTATATATATGGCTATAGTAAAATCTTGTTAACACTCTAGAGGCTACATTTATTGTCCTATCTTCATGAAACTTGGTCAAAAGATTCATCCCAGTAATATCTTGGACGAGTTCAATAATGATGCCAGTTTGTTGAAAAACATGGCCGCCAGGGGGCGGGGCAGTTTTCCTTATATGGCTTTAGTAAAACCTTGTTAACACTCTAGAGGCCACATTTATTGTCCTATCTTCATGAAACTTGGTCAGAAGATTCATCCCAATAATATCTTGTACGAGTTTGAAAATGATGCTGGTTGGTTGAAAAACATGGCTGCCAGGGCGCGGGGCATTTTTCCTTATATGGCTATAGTAAAACCTTGTTAACACTCTAGAGGCCACGTTTATTTTCCGATCTTCATGAAACTTGCTCAGAAGATTTGTCCCACTGATACCTTGAATGAGTTAAAAAATGGTAACCTTTGCTTGAAAAACATGGCTGCAAAGGGGCGGGGCATTTTTCCTTATATGGCTATAGTAAAATCTTGTTAACACTCTGAAGGCCACATTTATTGTCCTATCTTCATCGAAACTTGTTCAGAAGATTTATCCCAATAATATCTTGGATGATTTTGAAAATGATGCTGGTTGGTTGAAAAACATGGCCGCCAGGGGGCGGGGCATTTTTCCTTATATGGCTATAGTAAAACTTTAACACTCTAGAGGCCACATTTATTGTCAAATCATGATGAAATATGGACAGAAGATTTGTCTTAATGATGTCTTGGATGAGTTTGAAAACGGTTACGTTTGCTTGAAAAACATGGCCGCCAAGGGGCGGGGCATTTTTCCTTATATGGCTATATAAGGCTTTAGTAAAATCTTTTTAGCACTCTAGAGGCCACATATATAGTCAGATCTTCATGAAACTTGGTCAGAAGATTCATACCAATAATATCTTGGACAAGTTCAAAAATGATGCCCATTGGTTGAAAAACATGGCCACCACGGGGCGGGGCTATTTTCCTTATATGGCTATAGTAAAACCTTGTTAGCACTCTAGAGGTCAAATTTATTTTCTGATCATCATGAAACTTGGTCAGAAGATTTGTCCCAATGATATCTTGGATGAGTTTGAAAATGGTTTTGGTTGCTTTAAAAACATGGCCACCAGGGGCGGGGCATTTTTCCTTAATGGCTTTATATGGCTATAGTAAAACCTTGTTAACACTCTAGAGGCCACATTTATTGTCCAATCTTCATGAAATTTGGTCAGAAGATTGGTCTTAATGATATCTTGGATGAGTTTGAAAATAATTATGTTTGCTTGAATAAAAAATGGCTTTCCAGGGGGGGGGGGGCATTTTTCCTTATATGGCTATAGTAAAATCTTTTTAAAACTCTAGAGGCCACATTTACTGTCCGATCTTCATGGTCAGAAGATCCATTCCAATAATATCTTGGAAGGGTTCAAAAATGATGCCGGTTGGTTGAAAAACATGGCTGCCAGGGGGCCGGGCATTTTCCTTATATGGCTATAGTAAAACCTTGTAAACACTCTAGAGGCCACATTTATTTTCCGATCTTTGTGAAACTTGGTCATAAGATTTGTCCCAATAATATTTTGTTATCTCAGGTGAGCGACTTTGGGCCTTTCAGGCCCTCTTGTTTTTATCTATGTCATTGAACACTTGCCTCTCTATATTTCAGCTGTTCATTGAACACTTGCCTCTCTATATTTCAGCTGTTCATTGAACACTTGCCTCTCTATATTTCAGCTATTCATTAAACACTCGCTTCTCTATATTTCAGCTGTTCATTGAACACTTGCCTCTCTATATTTCAGCTGTTCATTGAACACTTGCCTGTATATTTCAGCTGTTCATCTCCCAGTACCACATCTGGCTGGCGGCAGACACTCACGGCGTGCTCGTCATGATTCCCAGCTATCCTGTCCTCAATGTCATCCTGACTAGCTTCATCTTCATCTGCGTGAGCCACGAAATCTTCAAAATCACCACCACATTAACCAAGTATGCTGTGCCATCGGAGTGGAAGGCCTTGCTAAGGAACATGGTTGTGTTTGGACTCATTTTGATATCGTTGGGAGTATCTCGGGGTGTTATTTGATAGTTTGGGTGTTCGAAAGTACTGCGATTTTTACCTTACAGGCAGTGTTGTTGGAGTGGACTGTGTGGCGAAGGAACATGGTCATGTTTTGGCAAATTTTGATAGCCGTTTTGGTATCTTGTGGCGTTATTTGAATGTAAAAGAACATTGTGATCTTGATCTTATAAGCTGTGACTTTGGAATTGAATGTGTTTCAATGAAACCTGGTCATTTCTTCTGCGCCAATTTGTATACTTCACGAGAAATCCTGTGGTGTAGTTCCAAAATAACTGTGACCTTGACCTAGTTTGCTGTGCCCTTGGAGTGGAATCTTTTGCAAAGGCAGGTGACATTCGGTGACATTTTTATACCGTTAGGGGTGTTTCTTAGAGTGAAAAACATTACTTAGAAAAATTGTCAAGTATAGGGTGCATTTTAATACATTGTGCGCTTGGTGCATTGTATGACATGATTTGAGAGCTTTAAGAGTAGTTTTACTTAACCCTTTCAGTGCGGGAACCGAATTTTGAAGGCCTTTGCAAACAGTTTGGATCCTGACTCAGGATCCAAACTGTTTGCTATTCTGATAGTATTCTTTGAAAAAAATCGAAGAAAATGCTAATTTTAGAAATTCAGCAGACGACATTTTAGCAGACGACAAATTTCCCAGCATGCAAAGGGTTAAGGCTACCATGCCAGGATTAGTGGTCATTTTAATGCTGATTTTGCAACCCAAAATTTGTGATATTTTTCTTTTGAGGTGTGCATGATATATTCAGTTTTGTTAGCTGGAAATCAATCATACATGTGTTAAGTGACAACTTGTGAAAACAGATGTGCTCTATGAGGCATTGCTACTTTATGTGTCGTGTTCTGAGAAAACTGGGCATACTGCATGTGCGTAAAGTGTCATCCCAGATTAGCCTGTGCAGTCTGCACTGGCTAATCAGGGACAACACTCCGCCTAAATTGGATTTTTGCTCTCAAGAGACTTCATTTCAACAAAAAATGTCATAAAAGCGAAAAGTGTCGTCCCTGATTAGCCTGTACAGTCCGCACAGGCTAATCTGGGACGACAATTTACGCACATGCATTATGCCCAGTTTTCTCAAAACGCGACTTATAATAAGACATATTTATAAAACAACATTCAGTTATCACAATGAAGAGTGGTCATGGGGCCTGGTGTAAAAGCGGTACATGCATTTAAAATGCTGTTCAACAAATATCCATTTACAAATATTTGTAAACTAAATGTGTTATTGCTTTGTTATGGGAAAAGATTAAGGGATCACAAAATGTACACAGCGAATTTTTTTTGCCCTATTTTGAAAAGTACAATTACCAGCCCAATTGGGAAAAATGTGCACGAAAAACCCCTAAAATTTGGAAAATTCGCATTGTGAAGTATATTGGGAAATTAGTGTATTTGATATTTTGTTCCCAAATACTTTAAAATTGATAACTAAGTGTTGTAAATATTATTTTTACTTAGGTTCAAGCCATAGCGCTCCAAACATAACCAACTAAATGTTTAATTTATTTATTAAAAAAAAAAAATTAAAAAAATTTGGAAACCAATTAGGATTTTTTGACAGCAACCAGAAATGTGTAGTTTTTTTCTTATTGTGAAATTGCCGTTGTCCAATACAGAAGGAAAAAATTGCTGGTACAGGATTCTGCTCAAAAGGGACATTGTGGAAGGTCTCAACTTTCTGGTGACAATATCTTATTATTTTTATAAATAAACAGAATTTCTTAGCCTTACACTTGTAATTAAAGTTGTAAGGCCTGAGCTATATATAGCCGTTGGTTATTTGCCGAAATATATTAATTTTCAACAGATTTTCAAATGTTTTTTTTTTCCAAATGGACAGCACCCTTTTTGTATGCCAGGTCTTGTACTAGTTGCTTTACTTGTACGTTTATGATTGTATGTAATTATGAGATTGAATTAGTGAACACATATAAACATGTTATTTATTGGCAGTTTATCATTCTTTTTATTATATCACCTGAGCACAGCGTGCTAATGGTAAGCTTTTGTAATCACCTTTTTTCCGTAGTCGCGCGTTTTCAACTTTTAACTTGTTTACGCTTTAGAGGTCACATTTATTATCCAATCTTCATTAAACTTGGTCAGAACATGTGCCCCAATTATGTCTTGGATGAGTTTGAAAATGGTTCCGACCAGTCGAAAAAACATGGCCACCGTGGGGCGGGACTGTTTACCTATAATGGCTATAGTAAAACCTTGTTACATGTAACACTCTAGAAGCCACATTTATTATCAAATCTCAATGAAACATGGTCAGAACATCAGTTTTAATGATATCTTAGATGGTGTAGAACCGGTCTGTTGAAAAACATGGACACCAGGGGGCTGGGCATTTTTCCTTATATTGCTATAGTAAAACCTTTTTTTAAATCGCTCGATTGATAGTAATTTTCGAAAATATTACTTTAACATCATAATTTGTTTATCACCAGTTTACTAGGTGAGAAAAGTTCAACACATATCGTTACTTGACAAGACACAACAGCAGTACTTGATATGTTCAATATTTTAATGAGAGTAGTTTGGTACCATATTATTTATTATTTATATTTTATAAGAAGTCTAGATCATGATAAATACATAGTGCATTGTCAACTTTTAAGAAAACGTTGTTTAAGTTGCAACAAATATTTTTCACCTTTTGGTACAAACATTATTTTTGTTAACTTTTAAAGAAAGAAACCTTTGTATATATGTATGTATTCCCCAACTATAATATGTTTTAACATAAGATTGTTGTTGTTTATAAACCTCATTCCCTTTTGCCCATAGCCTGTAGTCGAAGAGCATTGCATCAAATTGCATTGTAGTGTTTCAAACATGCCCGTCTTTCATATTTAGTGAACAACTTTCCTACTTAGTGTGTTCATCACTTTTTTTGCATTTTTTAATGAATGTGTTGATAATTTGTTGGTTTTTATGTCTAGTGTGTTCATTAAGATTCTTAACCCCACATGTTTTTTGAATTGGTGATTTGTGATTTTGAAAAGAATGTTTCACAAAAATATCTTCTATAATTACCCTCTTACCTCTGATTTAAAAAGGCAGTTCGTCAACTTGTCAGTTACTGGCATAAGTATGTGCACTTAGTACAGGGGGTGAAGAATCAATGGGGTTTTCAGGGACTTACACACAGGCGGGACAAAATGTAAACACACCATTAAGAACTTTATTTTTGCCAATATCTCAAGGTATTTTAATACATTTGCAAAAATCTTTAGTGCACTGAAGACAGTTTTTCTTGAAGTTTTAGCCGATATCTTAAGGTAGAAGAATAAATCCTTGAATACTTCTGAAATTGGTTACAAAATTTCACCTTGTGTGAAGCATAATCGCGCAGTTTACATGGAATTTTTTTACAAGAACACGGGCTTATTGTATTAAGTTATTCTGATGTATAACAGTATTTCACATTGCCATAAGCATCATACACATGTAAATCTGTTTTCTATGCACAAGTTACAATTCGTAAGAAAAATGGTTTTAAAAAGGTTATAAGGAAAAAAGTGTCACTTACCAGTGTGTTCACAACCATTAATGTTTAATTGGGAACCCACCAAAGTCACGTGACCCTGCACCCTGGTACAGGTAAACCAAAAAACATATAAAGTGTGAGTTTATTAGCTGTCTGCCTTATATGAATGGAA
This sequence comes from Dreissena polymorpha, assembly GCF_020536995.1. NCBI lineage: Eukaryota > Metazoa > Mollusca > Bivalvia > Myida > Dreissenidae > Dreissena > Dreissena polymorpha. The sequence goes on from NC_068364.1 coordinate 69,505,876, forward strand.
TACTTATGAAAATGGTGAAGAAAACAAAGCAAACCAACTTTACAGCCAAACTAGGCTATCTTCAATGTCAGTTTCTACATAAACCATACTATAATAAATCAACTTGTGTGAGCAGAACTGAAGCCTGTATTAAATTACCTAAAAGCAATAAAAAAACTGAAGTTAGAAAAATTAGTGAAATGTAAAAAGAAATCAAGATTTCACACGTATTTGACAGTATATTTTCTAGTTACAGAGACAAGAGTCTTGTTTTCATTTGTGCCATTCTAATAATTGTTTAATTTATTGAAAATAGTAAAAATTATTGATAAAGTCAAATTTGGTGGCTATTAAATTTCTTGTAACATGGTTTAATGAGATTTATAATTAATGCAATTGTTTTCTCATTAACCGATTTGTGATTCCAATCAAAATATAATAAAACATATTTTTAACTGTAATGTGCAATTATATATAAGTTTATTAATTATTAGTTTCGTGTTGTTTTTTTGTCATTATGATTTACCCATTTTGTAATTAAAAGTAATAATTAATTGTTAATCTTTAATGTAACGTACATTTTAACTGTGAGTTAATGGTATTTAAAATTGTATTTTCTGCTTATTTTTGTTGGTAATTGCGGTAGGCTTGCCCACTTATGTACAGAATATCACACGAAATCACTGAAGTTTCTTCCAGAATTGTTTGTAGCACACACCCACCTCATTTGCTTTTAGTAATGTAACTGTTTATTTGAGTCTTGTTCTGAGAAAACTGGGCATAATGCATGTGCGTAAAGTGCCGTCCCAGATTAGCCTGTGCAGTCCGCACAGACTAATCAGGGACGACACGTTCCACCTAAACTTGATTTTTGGTAAGGAGGGACTTCCTTGAAACTAAAAATACCATAAAAGCGGAAAGTGTCGTCCCTGGGACGACACTTTCCGCACATGCATTATGCCCAATTTTCACAGAACAAGACACATTTTGTTACTAGTTGTTTTGTAATTATTGCATTTACGAAATCATGTGTACTGATATGTTTTGCAAATAAAATCAATCCAATTAAATGGTCTTTCTGCCTTGTGTATAATGCAATAATCCTACGTTACAATGTAGGTATGTGAAACTAGAACAAGAATGTCAATATGCCTATATACTCTTTATTGGAAAACAATTATCTTGTTAAAAAATATGTAAGCGAATGTACATATAGTTTAATATAAGTTTATATATATATATATTGCCAACAGATACAAACTACGGTAATAACATTAATGATAACATTCACTAGTTAAGCTAATGTTATTGGTGTGTAATACAAAAGTATTAACTTTGTCAACTAACACCTGACATAGTTATGTGTAATGTTTGCAACAACAAAGGTTTTATAGATGCCTGAGAAATGTATTGCTTGCATGAGGTATGGATCATATTATTCAGAAATGGTTTATAGTTTCGACTTTTATTTTTAGCTCACCTGTCACAAAGTGACATGGTAAGCTTATGTGACCGTGTAATGTCCGGCGTACGTTGTGCGTTCGTGTGTGCGTGTGTCCGTCAACAATTTGTTTGTGTAGACAGTAGAGGTCACAGTTTTAATCCAATCTTTATGAAATTTGGTCAGAATGTTTATTTTGATGACTGACTAAAGGGGTTGTTTACCCTTGGGACTTCGGTTAATAAACCATTGCCCGAGCACACTGCTTAACATTAAAACTCTGCATTTAAAAGGTCGAAAACGGCCATAAAATGGACAGCCCGATTTTACTAGGCTGTACCATTGATACAAATATAAAACTTTGCAGTGTTGGTGCGTTGCTTTAATAAAAATCTAGTCGTTTAAAAAATAGCTTTACACTGGCTGAGCCTAACGCTGTTAAAAAGTGGCGTTTTTATTCGTTAATGGACTTTTTAAACGATGGCGCTGATTGGCCGAAATTTCTTATTAAGTATAACAAGTAGGTCAATCCGTTTATAAATATAAATTTTCCCACGGCGGACGACCTTGATATTGCACTTTACAAAAAGTAAACAGTAATATTTCCTATGTAGGAAATATAAAAAAGAAAGAAAAAGGATGAATAAATCCAAAAGAACTTGGACTTGTTTTAAAGTTATAAATTACTATGTTTATGTTATGTTACTGTACTTCTTATTAATTATTATTATTAATATGATGTTGTTATTGTATGTTATTGTTTGTTTTTTTTTGGTTTTTTAAGAAGGAGAGAGAGAAAGAATAGCCCAGTTTTTATAAGTGAAGATGGTGAAAACACACATACTGTTGTATGTGGCATCATCAATACTACACACAAATGGGATTGTTTACCCTCGGGACTTTGGTTAAAAACCATTGCCCGAGCACACTGCATAACATAAAACTCTGCATAAAAAGGTCGAAAATGGCCATAAAATGGACAGCCCGATTTTACTGGGATGTACGATTGATATAAATAGAAAACTTTGCAGTGTTGGTGCGGTGCCTTAATAAAAATCTATTGGTTTAAAAATATCTATCCTTATTTAAGAAGCATTAAAAAACGCAGTACTTTACACTGGCTGGGCCTAACGCTGTTAAAAAGCAGCGTTTTTATTGGTTGATACACTTTTAAAACGATGGCGCTGATTGGCCGAAATTTCTTATTTAGGATTGCAAGTAGGTCAATCCGTTTATAAATAGAATTTTCCCACGGCGGACGTTGCACTTTTACAAAAAGTAAACAATAACAGTTTCTATGCAGAAAATATAAATGAAAGAAAAGGAGGAATAAATCCAAAAGAACTTGGATTTGTTTTATAGTTATAAATTACTAAGTTCATGTTATGTTACTGTACTTCTTATTAATTATTATTATTTATATGATGTTGTTATTGTATGTTATTGTTTGTTTTGTTTTTTAAGGAGGAGAGAGAGAAAGAATAGCCCAATTTGTATAATTAAAGATGGTGAAAACACACATACTGTTGTATGTGGCATCATCATTACTAGACCCACTGTTCAGTATATACTGCAATGGGTTTGTTGGAGTCTTTAGACTTTGTGATCTGTGTTTTAAATGTTAAAATCCAAATAGGATTATTTTAATATAATGCTTATAGAAAAAGCAGATGTGTAATATGTTTGAGAAACAAAATAATAATACTTGAGGGTTTTCTAGATCACAAAGTGGTTGAACATTGCCACTATATATTTACATACATAATCAAGTACCATTATTATGTGTATATTTAAGGTTTAAACGAAATGCCACACAACAAGATCTAATCATTGGAGAGATATGTTTATCTATGAACATTAATTAGTAGGGATGCCAGAGTCTGATTTAACAGCTCTCAAATGTAAAGTGAATTTGCATGTATACATGCAATTATATGAAAAAAGAAAGGAAAAAAGACAATTTATAATAACACATAGGGAGTATAACTCTCAAATATATATTAATGTTGCAATTGAGTATTGAGTTATTAAAAATGTAATGTGTATAAATTTATGTATGTGGCTCAATGTTGAACACTTGCAGACAGGGAATATAGCCGTAATGCTCCAACGTAAGACCCTGTCTGTATGGAACTTAAAGGAGGATTGGGCTATGGAGAAGAGAAGTCCCCCCAGAGTGGCATTAAAGCAATATTTAAAAGTGAGTTTTGTGAAAAAAACTTATATGTTAAGGGTTATGACTTACGTGTCTCCAAACGGTCACCTTTATAGGGCCACATAAAAATAAAGGTAAGACAATGTGCTTTACAGTTAAAAATGAGACAAAAACAACTAAATTTGTACAAAAAGTACATTATTTACAATATGTACAGAACTATATGCGTTTATATATTTAAAATACATGTTGGCACCCTGGAGGGTTGAAAGAAGAAGAGATTTTTGGAAGTGTAGGCTGGTGTGAGTGGGGGAAAAAGAGCCAGCAGGGGTGATGTCACTCAATTGAACTAAGGGAGGTAATTGTGGGGATGGAGTCTACAATGGTTGTTTCACCCTGGACCAGAGGAAGTGCACGGTAAATGGAAAATGGTTTGTATACAATTGAAGGAGAATTATAAAAAGGTATGATGTAAAATGGTAAAAAGACCAAATATTACCTAGATGAATTAAAACAAACCCAAAAAGCTCTAATCCAACCAATATTATTTATATATTGGTGATAACAATGGAGGAAATAGTACTAAAGTACCTTGTATGGTATGTAAAATGGCAATTAAACAGAAAAACTGAGGCGATTTGCTATATAAAATAGCAATTTATTATAAAATTATGGAAATTTGCTATATAAAATAGCAATTTTAACATGAATTAGTGTAATACAGAGTAAAATGTTTGCTATGGTGTAGGAATAGCAGTATTGAGAAAAAAAATAAGGCAATTTGCTATATAAGATAGCAGTTTTACACAAAAATAAGGAAATTTACTACACAAAATAGCAGTTATAACAATATTTAATGTACTACAAGGTACAAAATTAGCAGTATCAACAAAGTCGACAATAATACCAAGGGATTTGTATTACCCTGGATAGGGCTAAATAAGTGTTTTTCATGGTTTAAGGCCCTGCGCCGTGCACTCCAGTCCGACACGGCTCTTCGAGTTTGAAGGGGAAAGGGTGGGGTGTCAAAGGGGAAGAGAGGGGGTGCAATGCAGCCAACAAGCCCAGGTTACTGGACAGCCTCGTCCTTTCTTGTAGTAAGAAATGCCATAAAATATGATTATATTAAACTGAGGAGCTGCGCCATGAGCGCATGATACGCCCGTCGTTCGCCAATGAAGTAGTAAGGTAATAAATAACCCTTTGAATCATTTTTTTACTTCAGTTTATTTGTATTTGAATACATGGTTTATTTTATAAGTACATGAGCATGGAGCGCCGTCTCCTTGACATTCATACCATATCTTTTTTTGAGTATATGTATGCATTTCTTTAGAGGATATGGAGTTGAAGTAAACCTGTTATAGATATTTTGACCAATAATAATACAGAAATGTAGATGGGTAAGTGGTAGTGTACAATCGGAATAGAAAAAAGCTCACCTTGTTCAATTTTTGACGAACAAAGTCCCATAACTCTGGAACGACAATTCAGAATTCCGTCAAAAACGAAAGGGGATCAGGGTTTATAAATATTAAGATTGTGTTGAAATTTGAAAAAAATCCATCGAAGGATATTTGAGCTACAGTAGGACATTCAATGAAATCACGAAATTTTGACGAACAAAGTCCCATAACTCTGGAACGACAATTCAGAATTCCGTCAAAAACGAAAGGGGATCAGGGTTTATCAATATTAAGATTGTGTTGAAATTTGAAAAAAATCCATCGAAGGATATTTGAGCTACAGTAGGACATTCAATGAAATCACGAAATTTTGACGAACAAAGTCCCATAACTCTGGAACGACAATTCAGAATTCCGTCAAAAACGAAAGGGGATCAGGGTTTATCAATATTAAGATTGTGTTAAAATTTGAAGAAAATCTGTCAAAGGATATTTGACGTAGCGTACGACATTAACAGACGGACGGACGGACAGACGGACGGACGGACAGACGCGGGGTATACCATAATACGTCCCGTCATAGACGGGCGTATAAAAACTGAAAAATGTAAATATGGTCAGAATGTTTATCTTGATAATATTTTATTTTGGATCGTATATGGGTCATCGGGGGTCAAAAATTAGGTCACTGGGCCAATTCTAGTAAAACTTTGTGTAGATGAAAGAGGTCACAGTTTTCATCACGTCTTAATGAAATTTGTCAGAATGTATTAATTAATGAAATCTGGCTTGGGATTGTATATGGGTCTGATAGAATTTAAGTTGATGTAGCAAGGTTAGTCAGGTGAGCGATTCAGGGCCATCATGGCCCTCTTGTCTATGGAGTAGCCTCAGTAACGGTGTCTACCGTGGTACCGGAAGTCGTCTGGCCGTCTGCTACCCGGTTGACCGCCACCGCGATATTCACCATGCAGATACTGTCTGGGTCTGAAATATACAGACGACTATGTCACATTCTAGCTTTATGTTCATGTACATGCGGACATTTTCATTTTATGGTCCGCATTCACAAAGATTTCCCTGTAAAATTGGGTGAATACCGGTTCAGACTTTTATTCAGGTGATTGCATGAAAGTAACGGCGAATCGAGGAAAATATTATACCCACGTATTCATCAACCAATTTCTTAGGTAATGTAAGCACAATGTAATAGTTACTTAATACTACTAGTTGACAGAACTATTATAATACTTAAATACTACACTCCAGCAGTTATAAAAGTACAGTACTTAAAATGCTTATAGCCAACAGTTAAGTTAATGGCCAACAGTTCTAGCACGTATTACTACTAGCGGACATGTAGTTATGGTACTACATGCTACTCACCGCAAAACAAGTACTTAACCCATTTATGCCTAGTGGACTCTCCCATCCTTCTAAGTTAGATCAATTTATTTCCAAAATTAGGGATTTCTAGTATTTTTATTTCTATATTTAGAATATTTCTCACACAAATTCCTTTAAGCAAACAGCGTATACCCTGATGAGACGCCGCATCATGCGGCGTTTCATCTGGGTCTACGCTGTTTGCCAAGGCCTTTTTTTATAGACGCTTGGCACAAATGAGTTAAATACTAGTAAACCTCCTCAACAGGGTCAATCTACCTTGTATTATATCTGCCGTCCGGTCTTCCGCTCTGAAAAAATGTCAAAGATATAGTCCGTCAATATTTGAACGAAGCACAACAAAATATGTTATTTTGTTGGTAGAGATTTCTTCTTGAATGTTTTCTGCGTATGTGACTAAAATCACATTTAACCTAGATTTAATGCAGTAATTCAAAGCCCATTTTTTTCCAGGAATGGACTTGTTATTTTATGGAACGAAAACTTACAATAATAGTCTAACACATAGCGATAACTTTTCATATTTAGGGGTATTTTGCCATAAGTTTCAACGTGTGTACATTCCAGGAAGTTATTAAATGTCTACATGCGTACATTTCACATCACATTAAAAATAATGCATGTTTGTATGTGGTAAGAGTTTTTGCATGTGTACATTTGCCATTAGCATGTGTTCACCCGTACATGTTAACTCATTTTTCTTCCAGACGTGTGAATTAATTCTGCAAACGCTTGTATGTGCCCATTATTATTAAATATAACATTAACGTTAGGTATTAAAGTTTAAAGTATAGTACGTTTTCTTTAAAACATATAAGACACACACACACAAGAAAATCGTGCATAATGCATGCGTTAGTTAACGCAAATTTAAATAACAAATTAGGTGCTATACCGTGGTATTAATGGGAAAATAAAGGACGAATGATCAGGTAAAACTAAGGTTGGTATGACTTGTTTGAATTTATTTTTAGATTTGCACAGAAAGATATTATCTTGTATGGTCACGATACGAGATAAACGGGTTAAAGGGGACTTGTGCGCAGTTTTCGTATTTTTGAAAATGACTCTTATTGGATTTACTTAAAAGTCTGAAATATTAAGAATAGTTAAAATATAATAACTAGAAAAAAAAAAAAAAAGTTCCCGCCCGGCGCTCGAACCCGGTAACACCCGAGGGGCTCGAACCCGGAAACACCCGAGGGGTTCGAACCCGGAAACACCCGAGGGGCACGAACCCAGTAACACCCGAGGGACTCAAACCCGGTAACACCCGAGAGGCTCGAATCCGGTAACACACGAGGGGCTCGAGCCCGGTAACACCCGAGGTGCTTGAACCTGATAAAACCAGAGGGGCTCGAACCCAGTAACAACCGAGGGGCTCGATCCTGGAATACCCGAGGGCCTGGAAGCCGGTAACACCCGAGGGGCTCGAACCTGGTAACATCCGAGGGGCTAGAACCCGGTAACAACCGAGGGGCTCGAACCCGGTTACACCCGAGGGACTCGAACCCGGTTACACCCGAGGGACTCGAACCCGGTTACACCCGAGGGGCTCGAACCCGGTAACACCCAAGGCAACGGGCTACCACTACGTAAAACATGCGGTCAAATTTTATGGTTAGTTGATCACAAAATAACGTCGGTAAAATATGTTGTTGTTTTTGTAAAATAATCGATGGAAAGCGTAAGTACAAGCGTTTTATTATGCTGTCTATTTCCACAGATGATCATAGATGATCATAAATAAACGAACATATATTTCTATATGTTTTCTTACCGATGAATGTTATTTTGTTTGTTTGCAAAGACATGTAATTCCTACGTTCCTTTTAAATATGTGAGCATTTTTAAGAAAATTTTCATTTCGCACGTGAAGTCCATTTAAAGACAGCGGGACATATGCGTGTTTTTATTTTCTGCCAGGTATTTGCACGCGATATACTGTTATACACGTACCAGTTTTCCTATCAGGTATTTGCTCGCAATATTTTGTTATACACGTACCAGTTTTCCTATCAGGTATTTGCACGCGATATTTTGTTATACACATACCAGTTTTCCTATCAGGTATTTGCTCGCAATATTTTGTTATACACGTACCAGTTTTCCTATCAGGTATTTGCACGCGATATACTGTTATACACGTGCCAGTTTTCTTATCAGGTATTTGCTCGCTATTTTGTTATTCACGTACCAGTTTTCCTATCAGGTTTTTGCACGCGATATTTTGTTTCCTATCAGTAATTTCCACGCGATATTTTGTTATACACGTACCAGTTTTCCTATCAGGTATTTGCACGCGATATTTTGTTATACACGTACCAGTTTTCCTATCAGGTATTTGCACGCGATATTTTGTTATACATGTACCAGTTTTCCTATCAGGTATTTGCACGCGATATTTTGTTATACATGTACCAGTTTTCCTATCAGGTATTTGCACGCGATATTTTGCTATACATGTACCAGTTTTCCTATCAGGTATTTGCACGCGATATTTTATTATACATGTACCAGTTTTCCTATCAGGTATTTGCACGCGATATTTTGTTATACACGTTCCAGGTTTCGTATCAGGTATTTGCACGAGAGATTTTGTTAAACACGTACCAGATTTCCTATCAGGTTTTTGCCTCCGAAATTTAATTTAGCACGTACTAGTATCATCATTTAGAAATATTTATCACTGTATACAATCCATCCTCCTTTTATTCGTATTCTTCTGATTAGGTCATCATGTACATGTATACACTGTATTATTAGTACTCGAGTATTTAATGCTTAAGCGTGTCTAGCAATACGTTTTCACTTTTTATATAAGATACGATAAACACATTAATATACAATTCAAACAAAACATTACAACCTCTACATAATTTAAAAAGTAGTTCAAACAACGATATGCAGTGTTCTATTTTGATGACGAGTTTAATATCTTACAAGAGTGGTCAAGTTTATGTCACTTAATTTTACATATCGTGCTATTCTAAACGTATATCTATCAGACGTGAACCTTTAATTACAGTAAATCCTTTCAAAAAAGCGGTCACCGTCTAAATATGCTAATAAGTGTATTTCATTGTACTACATCAGCATTGGCGCGAATAAAGCCGATGAAGTTCAAATTAAAACTCGTTCGTTGAAAGGTTAAAGAAAGGTTAAAGTGGATAAAAGAAGATTTGTTGTTTTTGTACTTAAACTTATACAAATAGGAATGCATTTAAAGCATAGAAAGATTAGTCATATGTTTAAAACATACAACAAAAATCGGCTGGCTAGGTATTTTGTTGAACTTTAATAAGAAAGTCGAAAATCAAAACTGTGTTAGTACATGTGTACGTATAATAGCAAATGGAAACAGTGGAATACGACGAAGATGGTAAAGCCGATGACGAGACTCTTGATTGGGTGAATATTTTTGTTCCCATAGCAATCGGTGTCCTGTTCGTGCTCGTGATTGTTTGGCTGTACAAGACTAAAAAGGAGGTACCAGTTGAGACGCAAGAAAAAATCGTAAGTAGACAGAGAGAAACTGTCATGCATGATCGTCAAATTTATTGTATAATAATTTTTAGTACCCATATGGAATAATTCAGCTGCTTTTGCCAGTATAGAATTAAACATGTATTTTGTTGTTGTTCACATGCTTTGTTCATTGTTTTTAAGGTTTATCAGACAAGTCATTTGGATCGTGCTGATTTAAATGGACTTATTTTGTAAATTTCGGTCAATGATCGAATATTAACCCATGTATGCATAGTGGACTCTCTCATCCTTCTAAAATGGATCAATTTATTTTCAAAATTAGGGATGTCTAGTATATTTATTGTTGTAAATCGGCTTTGATTTGCCTACAAAAAAATATTATTTTACGGACCGAAACTCGTAACAATTTGAATATTCTGAATAATGGACACACGTTAAATACACATCATTAATTGAGTGTGCATGTCAACCGTTGTTTTACATTAGAGATAAACACTGATCAGATAACATTTAAATTAGCAAATAAAAAGTACACAAAGTGTCCTATCAATACAACGAGAGACCTCTCTAATCATATCGCCCACATGTTGCAAAAGCTACCATGTGACATTAAAATCCAATGTAACATGGTACTTAGTTGCACCAATAGAGCGATATGAACGTTTTCAGTTATGACTTAAAGATCTTGTTTCTATTCGCTTGATGTACATGTAGTCATAGAGTTTGTTCGTTTTTTAAACCAGTGATCGGATCTGTTTTTCTTTTCATAATTGAAAAACGGTTTTTGCACGGGTTGAATCCTTTTTTCGTTTAATATACTTTGCCTTTGTATGTCCCTTTCTGTGTCGAATAAGCGTTATTCTTTCTATAAGCTATATTCCGGCTACATTCTCGAACTGTTTCGATTAGTTTGTCATCAGATCTTATTATCACTGCTTTCTCCAGCCGTAACATGTATAAAATGTCTTAAAGTACCCTGACCAGTCTATCAAACCGTATCATTCAGTCGTTTTTTTTTACATCAGCCGTATCTTTTACCCAACACTTTTGAATATCTCAACTCCTTTATCACACCGTGTCATATACTTTCTATTTGAGTTTAAAGGGACCTTTTCACGTTTTGGTGAATTGACACAATTAAAAAAAAACATGGTTCAGATTCGCAAATTTTCGTTGTAGTTATGATGTGTGTGAAGAATCAGTAATACTGAACATTAACCATGCTCTAAAATATCCATTATATGCATCTTTTGACGATTTAAAAACCTGTAAAATATAATGCGTGGCAACGCGAAACGATTGGATAATTTGGAGAGTTCTGTTATTGTTCTTATATTTTGTGACGCTACGAGAGTTGCTTATATTATTTAAGTAAAAAATACATCAACCTTAATATGAGCACGAATGGCCGGGTGGTCTAAGCGATAGACTTTTACTCCATTGGTCAGTAGTTCGTGCCCAGTTGAGGATTACTCATTTATCAATATAAAGCATTTAAAGGCATACTTCAATACATGCCAAAATCTGTGAAAAGGTCCCTTTAATGCCTGATGTATTATGTAACCGTCTCATTTGTTAATTATTTCAATTTCTGGTATAATCGCTGGATCCGTGTACAACTGTTCATGGTTTGGTCATTTAATACTATCATTGTCAACTATTACCGTATACAACTAGATTATTGTCCATGATGTGGTGATGGCTTCAGGTCGCGAAAATTCCCGTTTTAAACCGATGCATGACTACAGAGTGGATTGTGGACGAAACGACTGGGAACGAAAAGGCTGGGAACGAACCGTGCGCCACGACAGAAAATTGTATTGAGAAAAACAAAGAAAAACAACCATTTGCGAAAACTAAAATCGCTCATAGCGCTGGTTATGATACTTTAGTGGAGGAGAAGGTTGAGTTAGAACCTTGAATAATTTCGTATATAGTTTTGCAGTGTTAAATATGTTAATACCATCCTGCATATTTTTCATATTTTTATACGATGTGGATAAAGATTTCGACGATATTGTATTTTTATAAGCTAGTATCTTATTCAGATTTGATTTTTGTATTCAATGCATCATATTGTTCATGCATTTTAATCAGAGCTCAGTGTATTGCAGGACATTTTAGATTTGGTGTTTGTTCTTGTTCAGATCTGAGCGTTTGACAGTATAATATATTTATTGTCAAAAACGTGTTCCAATGATCAACGACTTTCACCTGTTGTTCCATGTATACACGTTTAAATCTACACGCCTGTTGAAACGTATATTTTATTTCGCTATGTGTATGCATGTATTGAAGTTGTGCGCGTGTTGTTTTGTAAATAAAAATGTTACGAAATGTTTTACGATTTATTTAAAAATTGTGACATTCTCGTGAAGCAAGATTGTCCTATGAAATGCAATATCAACATCGTGTTTTCGTTCCACGACTCCCCCCCCCGTCTCAGCTGAAGTCGCGACCCCAAAAAAATTGTCGATTTGCTATGCACTACACGTACACACCAATATTTGACTTTTTAGATTTATATACTAGTTATTAAAAAAATAATATTCGACCTACTTTTTTGTTTGTTGTGTTATTGTGTATAGCTTTTTGAGGGGTTTTGTAGGGGGCAGCAGCTGGGGCGGGGTAGCAGCTTATGCCGAGTGTTTTTCTCTCGTATACTTGTTTTTAATTTTTAAATGCCACTCACGTCCCAGCCATGTCAGTAAGAAAGTGGTTAGACTTTATTTCGGACTAATATCCGCTTTATATTCAAAGGAGCTGTAATTGTGTGATCCCGCTAAAATAATTCGTAGCGAGTAAAGTCGATATATAGAGCGAATACAAATAACAAATAAACGCTTATCGCTGTCTTTCTTATATGACTGGAAAGTGAGCGGCATAAAAAAAAAACATAAAAGTAATAAATGGTATAAAACGGCGATGAAACATGTCTCGGCATGGACGTCGCCATCTTGACTATCACGTGATAACTCCCTATGGGCAATGGATTGCTTGTGAAACAAATGAGAATGGTAGAATACTCTCTAATCGTGAAGTTTGTCCATTATACATAATATCTAAATGATCTCGTTGAAACATTATAATCGACAACTGATTTCAAATGATACATACCCTGCTGGCGGAATGTCCGCGCGAATCCTTCTGTTGCCCACGCCGACAACAGCAACAACACACGACGGCAACAACGATGCATAGAACCAATGCACCGCCTCCACCTGCTGCCACCGGAACCACCCACTCTAAACACAAAATGTATGACTTTTTCTAACAATTGAGAGTCGTGGTTAATGTGCGTACCCAAGTGTTGGTGTGATTTGCAGAAAAACGTACGAACGGGCAAGTAGGTTGTATAATTGATTTGTGAAAGGGCCAATGAGCTGTAGGCAGTACGGCGTCCCACATAGTCTGATGGGCATTCGGACGAAGAGACATATGGTAATTTGAAGCAGTGATTTCAATGTAAATACAAACGGCATGTTTCTGAGCTAAGAAAGGAGTATACGTCATCAAAACAGCAAGGGGCAAGGTATTACAAGTACAAATAGATCCAATAAAATAATTGAAGTCATCCAACCAGGTAATGTGTCCCCGCCATCACTTTTCTGAGTTGTACCGGAAGCTCCCTTAGAGGTCACAGCGGTAGTGGCCTGTGTTGAGCCGGAAGGGGATCTGGCGTTGGAGGAGCGACATGTGTCACAGCACTCTTGTGGGTAGTTTACACAGGCGGAGGATGCACGTTGGCATCCGTCGTAACTGTCCCCGTATTCGCAGCCTTTTGTAAATAGATCACATTTCAACGCATCATTTGCAGACGCAAATATTTCACTCTTTGCTCTTGTTCACAGTGTGACATAAAAAGTCACCTGAAATATTCATGAATATAACCACACGTGAAGAGGGTTTTGAAACAATACCCGTATTCGCAGCCTAACATAAAACGGTAACCGTAATAAAACATGCATATATGTACACTAGATGATATCTCGGTATTCAGATTATTGTTTATACTCTTATTTATGTAGTTACAAGATAATACCAAGGGGACATCAATAGTTTGAAAATGATTACAATAACCACATTGAACTTTTGCATACAACTTAAAGAGCTTTTTATGTCTAATAACAAATATAAAAAAATCCTTTCATGGTAAAATTATTAACATTCGCCAAAGATATATAATAATACATTCATAAATCATTTAATGTCACTCAAATCATTGATTTTAAAGAATGAATAAAAATAAATATATTTCACTGACACCTATTCCAGCACGACACGTGTTTGGAAATAGACAAATTCTACTATATAGTCCACAGTCAAAACTACCAAGGGCCATAATTCCTTTAAACCCTTAGCTGCTTATTTTCATTTCTTTACAATCATCTACACAGAAATGTGATTTAATTGTGAGATTTTTAGTGAATTCCACCCAGTATTTAAAGCTCCCGAAACACTAAATATCAACGAATATTTCATAAAATATTTCGAAAAATAAAGTTAACACATAACAAATCCGTGTTCCTTGTAGATCTAGCAATAGCCAAAATGTCAACGCTAGATGTGGTCTGGTATCATAGATGAAACGAGATACAAAATTCTCTTCATTATTTTTTGTGTTAAAATTTATATTCAGTGTTTATTTCCCGCGACGATATCCGAATATTTACGAGCGAACACGAGTTTGGCTTAGGGCAGCTAATGACAACTACGTCGTGCTTCCGACGCTACGAGCATTTTGTATCTCGTTGAATCGATATTACCATACCCCATCTAGCGTTGAAATGTTGGCTTTTGCTATGATGAATACTGATTTTTATGGGTTGACTTTGTTTTACGAAATAGTTAACGAAATATTCGTTAATTTTGAGTGTCCATGGGGCTTTGAAGAGAAATAAATATTTTAATATGAAAAACACATGACGGTCGAACATTCTTCCAAAAGCGTTCATTAAATTGTCAAAGTTTAATCGGGATCCTACGGAAACGTATATGGTACACCCCAATAATGTGGTCATGCCGGAATAATTTATATCGACTTACTGTGAAATAACATGGTATGTCGACATAGTTTTGTAGCTTTTCCGACCTTAATTCTTCTCGTCATAACGACATTAAGTTGAAGTCTCGACGTAAATGTTTCTGGCTTTTCCCGAAAATATATTTGGTCGACATGATCTAAGTCGACAAATCTACATAATTGTTGGCGTCATGCTCTGGTGAAACTGTCTTGCCATCATAGTTTTAGTCGACACGATGAGTTATTGTTAAGCCATGAAACCTTTTTCATATCATGTCGTCGTAGAATTTTAACATCGTCCAATTATTGCAACATTGGTCCATGACATCCGGCGTCGAACAGATTTTTAGTTTCTGGTATATTCTTTCGAAACACGCAAGACCTTAGACAGTCCATTTTTACAGCAGGAATGCTTGGTATAAAGGTAAAAATAACATACAATGTTTGCAAACAATAAATATTAATGTGTTCATGGGGTTTTATGAGCATTTAGAGAGCTTAAATCTCGATTGATTCATTAAGATATTTCTTTTCAACTAATACATGCAAAACGTGTGTTTAACGACTCGCAACTTTTTTATATTGCAGATTTGTGTCTCAGTGGCACTGATATATGTTGACTCATCGTTAGCTGTACTTTCAAATCAAGAAAGGGATGTTTGGATTTCGCGTTATCGCATACAGGGCTATACGCGTCTGGATATATGTGGATTTTTGCTTTTCCTACACAACGCTGCTCTCAGTTTGAGTCAACTGAAACGGATACTGCGTAGGTAAAGGGCTCAAAAGACGCAACGCGTCGTCTCCTCTTCCAGACGTTATACGAGCGATTCGCTCAGTATATAAAAGAAGGATGGCTGTATGTGGTTATAAAACTATATGGAAACTGGTCAACACAACCACAAATGTCAAAGCAACCCAAGAAACAACAAGATGTGTATTGAAGGTAATTGATCTTGAGGGTGTTGCTCTCAGGTCTGCACATCGCCTGCGAAACAGAGTCTATACCAATAAAGGTCCTTATTTTACTATACACATTGAAGGGTATGATAAGCTAAAGCCTTTTGGAATTGCTATACACGTTGCGGTGGATGGATTTTCCAGATGCATATTATGGCTGGAGGCATGTTATTCGAATAATAACCCTCGAATTATCGCGGGCTTCTTTGTTAACTTTGTGAAACGGATTGGTCGCCTTCCACGTCTGGTTCGTGGCGATGCAGGGACAGAAAACGTTTGGGTACGGGCTGTGCAGATAGCGTTTAGGTTTAATGACAAAGATAACATGTCTGGAATGAACAGTCACATGACTGAGAGATCCACTGGAAATCAAAGAATTGAACGTTTTTGGGTAAATTTAAGAGTAAGTTTTACTGTGTTTTGGAGGAACTATTTTAAGGATATGGTAGACAGCGGCTTGCTTCGGAATGATGATCCTGTGCATTTAGAATGCTTGTGATTCTGTTTCATACCATTAATACAACGCGATCTGAACCTTTTCACCCATCTATGGAATTCTCATCGGGTTCAGCAGCAACGACATGTGGAAACACCCAATGGGATACCGATAGTAATGTACTACCAGCCTGAGGCGTATGGATCCCGATATTTTTTATTTCGGCTTCCTTGCGAATTGGAAACCATTGATCGTATTCAAGAGAGATACTTTGTAAAGAAACCGCAGTTTGGATGTAAAGATGACTTCATACCAGTCCTAGAACATGTGTGTGAAATGCAGCGGGAGCAACTGCCAATTCCTGAATCGATTGAAAGTGCAACTTCTTTGTTCTGGGCCTTAAATGAAATATTGGATGGTTACTAATTACATATGCAAAAATATATGCTTAAAAAGTGGTTATATTTTGCAAATTTAATCGTTAAGTTCTTTTAGTTCAAGTAAGTTTCGTTTCCAGTTTTATTTACGATGTGTCGATAAGAAACACAAAATTGATATTATTGTTATTGGAATTGATCATGATGGTTTTTTTTCTTTGCTAAAAAAAATTCACTCATATTGTTGTACACATTTACAGACATTGAAAACTTGGCAAAACAGATTAATCAAGTTCCTCATTTCATTGTTAGATTGCAAAAGAACGAATGAAACGTCACTAATTGTTTGAAAACATGGCGGTCATTTAGTTATGAAATCCTCGTAAAGTATGGAATGTTCCTTTCAAAATATGGTTCTTTCAAAAGATTTATTAACATTTCATTTCAAACTTCAATATATGAAACGAAACGACTGTTGTTAATCTTATATTTAATATTAACACGGGCGCAAATAAATGATATGTTTATTTTGTATTTTCTTACTTGATTTGCTGTTCCTGAAACTGTAGTGTATATAGCACATGTTTGAAATAAATGTTCATACTGCAATACGATCTTTATTTTGTTGAATGGTCAAATAATTCGTTTTTGAGTTAATGGAAAATTATTCAAATGTGACACAAAATTGGGCTATTTGTAGATCAATTTTAGGGTTAGTGAATGTGATTGGTCTTTCTTCTTCGTCCGTCAAACTTTTCACTAAAGCGAAATCACCTACTCAGCTGTGTCAATATTACCAAAACATGAACAGTCTTTAAAGCTAGTAAGGTTGTTGTTTGCTTTTATTTCCATATTATGTCCACATCGCACATTATTTATCAAAATATTTTCAAAAATTTGAAATATTTGGTTTATATGGTCCGATATAGATCGGTCTATGTTCTGACCCTATATATAATATATATTTATTTATTTATTTATATATATATATAAATTATAATAAATTATTAGATTATATATATATATAATATGTATGTATTAATATATACAATTGTCTGCATTCATTATTTCGGTTCCTTATCTAAAAGTCTTAAAAAAGCATTTTCGGACTTGATGTATATATTAACAACATCCGTACAAGCTTAATTGTAATCTTCATTACTTGTGTTTGCATATCTTTAACATCAAAAACCACGTTAAAGGCATATCATGAATGTCGTAGGAGTTTATCTATTTAGTTATTTTTTCATCAAACATTTAGTTTTTTCTACTATTTTAGAATCGGATCTACCTAATAAATATGCGCGAAATATCAAAGGGTAGTGTAAACATATTACAGCGGGTATTTTTGATATGTTGTTAAATAGAGACAAGCTATTATATGCAATTAGTGTATTTAAATGACCATTTACGAATTTGGATCAAACCGATGCGATGGTATTTCTACTTTTGTATATCCCTAGTGGGTTATTATTCAGTTGACCGATCTTGAAACGCAGTAGCATCTTTATCCGAAATGAACCAGATGCAATAAGTGTATTTAAATGACCATTTACGTGACCATTAAGATCAAACCAATGCGATGGTGTTTCTTGATAAGATGCTTTTGTGGGTGACCGATGGCCGATTTTGTATCGCAGTAGCATCTTTTACCGAAATGAACCAGATTTCCGATTGAACCTGAACAATTAATGTAAGATTGAGATA
Organism: Dreissena polymorpha; assembly: GCF_020536995.1. Classification (NCBI taxonomy): domain Eukaryota; kingdom Metazoa; phylum Mollusca; class Bivalvia; order Myida; family Dreissenidae; genus Dreissena; species Dreissena polymorpha. The sequence goes on from NC_068364.1 coordinate 69,524,256, forward strand.
GCAATTGTATTCATGGTCGTTCAAAATCAAAGTAATCTTGAAAGATAGAACGTGATTTATGATAAAAGAAACACCATCCAGTTCAACCGTGGCGAGTAAATTTGAATTTGACATTGGCTTAGGGGAAAATGTTTTGTAAAATAAGAAACTGTTAATATACTTAGCCGGTAATTAGTTTAATCTTTGTAGGTCATTTGAAACTGTCTTTCATGAATCTTATAAATATTCCATGTCGTATACAAAATAGCTTACTGAAAGAAAAGAGCCTTTAACTAAGCATATGGTCGAGTAAACCACGTGTACCGTAATGTTTAAAAAAGGTTATCGTTTTAATGTCCAAGCAGATGTGCAATTATTATTTTTTGATACATTTTATTCACAAACCCCAAGCATCCTATTCAAATATGTAATTGACGTGAGAGAATCGCAAGTTATAAATTATCTATATGACTATAGGAAGCACACCGTTTCAGTCTTAAAAATATTTTAAATTCTTGTCATTAAAAAAGTTATGATTTGTTCAATAATAAACAAGAAACATTTTCTGAAAAATAAAGTTGTTACTAGATTTACCAGAAGTGATACATAACAAAAATCAGGCGCGAATAAAAGATTATCTGATACGCGAAATTATCAACCTTTGCAAACCGATAACAACCCCTTCAAACTGGTCACTATATAATATAGTAACGTGTTATTGTCAGGGATACAAATTTAAACACGGCCGTGATACTGTGAAAGTCTGTGGCAAAAAGGTCCTTACTTTCGTGCAGTTCTAAGCAGGTTCGGGTTCGCTCTCCGCCCGACATTATAAAATATGTCATCATTTATCAGGCTATCTCTTAGACGGCCAATTTTAAATTTAATCTTACCTTAACCCATTTATGCCTAGCGTCTAGAAAAAAGGCCTTTGCAAACAGCGTAGACCAAGATGAGACGCCGCATGACGCGGCGTCTCATCAGGGTCTGCGCTGTTTGCTAAAAGGAATTTCTGTAAGAAATATTCTAAATATAGAAATAATTATACCAGACATCTCTAATTTTGGGAATAAATCGATCCAATTTAGTAGGATGGGAGAGTCCACTAGGCATAAATGGGTTAATCTGATACAATTAGGATAGCCACTGAAATACGTATGTGCACACATTACAGGTAAACATTTTGGACCAGGACACGTGTCAGTTGCGTAAATGTTGTCCTTAATAGGAATGAAATACTGCTGAAAACGGTAAAAAAATCTTACAAATGAAAAACAAAACAAAACAATCAAAAGAACAAATGCCTTTGTTTATTGCAGACTTCTGCAGAATAGTATTATCGCATGTTTAACGATTAAAACACTCAACGAAAAAGAGCAATGTACGTGAAACAGAAATACAAGTAAATAATTATTAGAAATACACTTTAAAATTTCTGTAAAGCACCTGCCGACCGCTCATTAAATCGGAACATAAGAGAGTCGGTCAACCGACATATTAATAATGGCAAATCAAAACTGTATACAGCCTGTTTGGTCAGTTTGATTTTTCATGGTTCTAAAAAGACAATAAAGTAGAGCAGTCACGTTTTCTTGTCGTGGCGGCCATATTGTTCGCCGTGCTGTAAAATTGAATTACACGTACATTAGCCAGCGTTGTTTTAGACAATATTCAACAGAAATAAATCACGATGAAAAGAGAAATGAACTTTGTTTGTTACTGTATGTTTTCCACGAACAATGTGTAATTTCGTTACATGCTTAAGAACTTGAACCTGGTCATAAAATGCGCCGCTTCTCAGCAAAGATTCTTCACTCGAATCATACCATGGATCTCCTACTGCTTGCTTTTAATGCTCGGCATTTAATTATGTTATAACTACTTCTGATTTAAGTACAATTTAAATAACTTGGTTTTGATATAACTGTTATCGCTTCTACTTTGTATACTTGATTTTCTTATGCATAATATATTGCAATTATTTCTGCTGCTAATACTACTACACACATTATTCATGATTTTTATTGAACAAGGGACCAAACACAAACCATATTTTGATTGAGATAATTTTTGTCTGTAATAAGACTTGTTTTTGGTTATCGTACATGTTTTTTTTTATAGTCTAAGACCACAGAGGCATGGATGTATTTACAATGAGAATTAATACCTTGTTATTGACATCAATGTTTGTGCTCATAAAAAACACATACACGCGGATATGACCCGTTAAACGATAAGGCAAGAGAGATAACTGCGTACTTACATTATATAATATTTTTGAATTACGTCCCTTGATTTGTATTTCTGCTTCTTATTACAATACTTATTATATGACCCTATATAATAAGGTTATTTGAATACAATATTTCGTAGAAGTATTTTTCTTAAAAATAAGAAGGTACGTTATTAAAGGTCCTTGAAAATGTTGGGCTACCAAAATATTTATCTGGAAGTTTAGCGGGTAAAATACAAATTTGATAATTTTTCGTACACTGAACTACTGCATGTATATATATACTCAACCGAATTCTAAATGTGTTATTGAAAGCGAATTATGCATTTAATCGCCGATTATACGTGCAGTCATCATTGTAAAACGAAAAAAAAGAACGGCGAATATAAAAGTAACGCTTGACTTTAAAGCGGGTATATACGATTATTTATATGTGTTTAATTGTAATATATTGATATAATATGTTACAATTACACAAAATAGGCAAGAACAATTATACATTAAAGCCGAATTTTATAAAATGCAGCAAAGACAAATTAGCGGCCAGAGCCGATTGTGACGAACATATTTTCCTACAATAACCGTAGCATTCGTCTTTGTATAAGGATTGGAGTTAGTGTTTGTGTGTCGTATGAATAGATATCGTTGCAGGAATTCAAATAAACCGTTAAACTAAGTTCAGATTCACATCGTACATGTATGATATACATGCTGGCGAATTCGGCTGTACAGCCGTTTTCAATTTCAGAATTAAATATCTGGCTTATTTCGCATTTTTCGACACATGTTCTTCTTAACTTTTATTTTAATTTATATTAATTAATAATTTATAAGCTCTAAGCTTATATTAAAAAGCATTGTTTTCAAGATATAAAGGGCCATAACCCCATTATTAACAGATTGTGTACAATGCCGTTTGGCGTGCATCATCCTCTTATCCATATATATACTCATACCACGTTTCAATAAAATCCGCCACAGCACTTCAAAGGTATGGCTCCGGACACAAAAGTGCCGGAAAGACGGACGGATGGACAACGCCAAAACAATATCCCTCCGCCTATGGCGGGGGATAACAAAATCAAGATTATCAACAGACCTATAATGTTTTGACTTAAAAAAGTGTCCCTCAATTTGGTTTATCTGAAAGAACTGAACGAAAGTGTCACTATCTATGTAAAAGCCATACAGCACTAGTGTATGGATGAATCGTACTGAAAGTACTTAAATACGCTCAATAGAAAATTTACGATAAAAACTGAACTCAAAATGAGCAAAAATAAACATAACAATATAGCACAATAAAAACTGAACTAAAAATGTTATTTCACAGTAAGCCGATATAAACTAATCCGGCATGACCATATTATTTGGGCACCATATACGCTTCCATAATTTTTAAACAACGACCTTTGTCCACATAAATTATATCGACTCCTTCAGTTATATCGCCATGTCAACATTATGTTACTTGCAAGTCATCAAGATATATGCCGTCATACAGTAAACAAAACAGAAAAATATAAATTTACAATACGGCTAAAGGTTAAAATATCGGCAGAGATTTAGGCTCTTATGTCAACATGCGAGTTGTTTAAGTCTTGACAACTTATCTTATTTCGAAAAATCATTATAATTTTAGGCGTCATGCTCTTTTGAAAATTACTTGCCATTGTAGTTATAGTCGACACGATGGGTTATTTTTGGCGACATGACACCTTTTTCATATCATGCCGTCATAGAATGTTGACATCATCACAGTATCAGGGTGTACCATATACGTTTCCATAGGATCCGCTACGTAAATAAAGAGAAGTTAAAACACGATGTTTGTTCTATACATTCTAAATTTAGAAAAAATGCCATTATTTTGCCAAAACTCGTGGCGACGAAAATTCCTTTCTTCACGATCATCTGTACAAAAAAGTTTGAGTGAGATCCACGAAGTGATAAAAAGGGTTGAAAACAAGTTTCGAGATTTAATAAACGTTTTATTGATAAAAAAATAGTACACGAGCCAAATACTATTTAATTCAAATCGTTAATTCCATCGATAATCATAACAAGAAATATCTTTAAAAAAGATATACGGCGTTGATTGTGGTCGATGTTTATGAACGATCAAAAGTTATCTCTATGAGATAAAAAGTAGCTGATGCCTTTTTTCTGCGCAGTTCTTAGCTACATCACAAGCAAATCAATTACGGGGTGTTGCGCCAGATTTCGTGGCTTATTTTGCATTATGTGATATATTTACTCAGATATCTATATTTACAGAATAGAAAAACACAAGAAACATGAAAATAAACGAGTGCATATAGGTCAGCCGGCAATACTCAGTCTTATTTAATTGCATAATTATAGTATAGTGAATTATTGTGCTCATGCTTAATAAACTGGTCTAAATGGATAAATATTTCTAATTTATTTTATCAAAATTGGTCCTTATCATGCAAATGTTGAAAACATATTAAAAATCGATGATTGACATACCACAATAATATCGCCGAATATCTTTATTTAGTATCTTTCTGATCAAAACAGACTTCAAGTGCACAAAGTTTACGAGACGGCGTTTATATAAAGATTTCTGCAACTGACCTCAAACTGACCTTGATACCTTGCGGATTGAAATGCAATGCATTAAAGTTAGGTAACAATTCTGCTGCTGAAACGACGGCTTGTTGAAAGATTTAAACATTTTCTTGTTAATTTAGAAAACAATTTTAATATGTTCGTCAAAGCGTATATCAGGTTACTTAACAACGATTCTTACATGATCTAAAATTTTTGAGTGCACATAATGCAATATCGTAGTAATTACCAAATATGAGAACACAGCCTTTCAGCTCTGGCGCTGACATTCTTCTAAATATAAAGGGACACGCACTCTGTATTGATGTCGAGAATTGAGTGTGAAACTGCTCCATCTCTCAAACCTAATTATTAGAGATAGAGCTACAATTGTTTCATGCTGAATACGCAATTAACTTCTTTGCATAACGAACTGTAGTATCCCTGTCCCTACACTTCCCAAAAATAGAAAGTCGAGGGAATAACATATTAATGTTAATGTGAAATCTGTTTGTAGATTGACCGTTTTCTACTGCGAAAAGTTTCAGGCCTACCGGCGGAAAATTTTATATTCGAATTGATTGGTCGTTTACAAAGGTCAGGCTAAGGTGAAAAGCTGGCGTATACAGCTAACGCCGAAAAATAAGTACGGTGTATTATTAGTTTCACCGTTAGTAACTGACGGTGTATGGGATATACACCCTCTGTAATTTTATACCATACGAGAGCGAAGCTCGAGTATGGTATTAAATTACTGAGGGTGTATATCTCATACACTGTCAGTTACTAACTGTGTAACGATTATATCTCAACCGACTACTCAATTACTCGGGTAGTATGGAAATTACTCGGGGTGTATGGAAAATACTCCATGGGCACGTGACCGCTCTAAGCCAATCGGATTAGGTCATTCTTGTAGGAGGTGAGATATTCTTTTTTACGCCCTAGTTAAAAACTAATTTATAATTTTAATGCTTCACGTACATTATGTGAATACTCTGTTTTACGCCAACTGTACACGACCAAGGCAACAGCTGTGCCTAAAATATTGATATATCGACAAAGCGACTAAACGAACTATTAACTCCATCAGATTAAAATGCATAGATTCCAATTTTTTCCTTCAATGATAAGATCGCAACCCCTTCTGCGAGCTCCGGTGATGAACTGTATATAAACTCTTTCACACACTGGCCGCGAATTGACCCGAAACCTCGCGGGTTGAAATGCAATGCAAGTAAGTACTAAATATGACAACATAGTCTTTAGTATAAACGCTTTTGCGCTGGTAATTCTATGAAAATAAAAGGTGAACGCACAAACTGTATTTATGTCGAAAATTGATTGTAAAACTGTTCTATCTATTGAGCCTTTTTTATAGAGATAAAATTGTTTCATGCAGAAAAACAGTGTTACAAAGACGCGGATATGTTTCCAATGTTCTGGTGTTATACTCAAATCAGCCAACGGAATAAATGAAGTGTATTCATTCGTACCTAGCCGCGGGAAATTTTATTTGAATATTATTGGACACTTACAAAGGTCAAGTCAGGGTGAAAAGCTGGCTTAATACAGCTTACGCCGAATATTAGTACTTACGGAAAGCTATCTACGTTCGTTAAGGAAATATTCAAACAGTTTTAATGTATTCAATGCTTTTCGTGTTTGTTTTTCAATACCTTTAAATATTTCAGTTTTTTCCCCTATTCTCAAGTGTTTAAATATTGTTAATGCGTGTTGCTTAACCTCTTAATATTCTCTCCCTTTAAATGAACAACAAGTGTTTGCTATATAATATGCGGTCCCTTCGACTATGCAGCCATTGTATTTTTGTTTAAGTTTTGCTCATACTGCCAATCATGAACAGAGCTTAAAATAAATACAATTGATACTTGAGACGGACGGACAAATGCAATGTTTAACGAACCTCAATAATTGAGGGCATAAAATACGGTCTCACCAAGATACTTTAAAAACGATGTCAACGTACCTGAAATATTTCCCCGAAAGTCGGCACAAGTTTTGCAGCAGGACACGGTTCGAAGGGTCTCATTATAACACTGCCATCGGCGTATGGCGCTACAGTTCGATCTGTCACCGAACTCGCAGCCTGTTACAATGAATTAGACCGAGATACACGAGATTCGGATAATATGGGCGATATGTGAATAATAAAATATCGTGCGTCGCCGCGACTATCTCGCAAAATATCGTGCGTCGCTTCGTGTGTCTAGTGTCGCCCTTTGAACGCGAGATACGACACACGAAGCGATACACGATATTTTTCTCGACAATCGCAGCGACGCTTCGTTAAACTGTCACTTCGTTACGTACCCGTTTATAAATAACAGACAACCCGCATGATGCTTCATTTCTGCCATATCGTTCGAGCATGTTGGCGGTTTTGAAAGGCGCCATACGAATATTGAAAAAAGACAACTATTCAGGCGAATACAATAAATAACTGTTGTTTTGATTGTTATCGAATTTCGAACCCGCCATCACACCAGAACGACAAGTTAAGTGCGCATGTGCAGCCAGATGAGCCCGCCATCACACCAGAACTACAAGTTAAGTGCGCATTTGCAGCTAGATGAACCTGCCATCACACCAGAACGACAAGTTTACTGCGCATGTGCAGCCAGATGAACCTGCCATCACACCAGAACGACAAGTTAAGTGCGCATGTGCAGCTAGATGAACCTGCCATCACACCAGAACTACAAGTTAAGTGCGCATGTGCAGCTAGATGAACCTGCCATCTCACCAGAACGACAAATTTAGTGCGCATGTGCAGCCTTCCTCCACGCAGACATTTGACAGGAACCAGCATAGCTGTAACAAATCCCTACCTTCATAACCAATCACGTGATGATAGCCTAGCCACGTAGTTAAATAATTTTATCGATGTTATTTGTGCTTTTTTTAATTTATGTAATTTTTTTTTATTATGAACCTAAACTTGTACACTATTTTCAAAATGCAATATAAAATGATACTACATTTCATAATATAATACTTTAACCAATAAAATAGAATCCTACCAAATATGGTAGGATTTTCTTGTGATGGCAGAGATTGTATGTGAGGCCAAAGAACGACAACTCTGCGTGAGGCCAGATGAACCCGCCAGAACGACATCACATAAATCTCTTGCTCTTTTACCAATTACTGACGAATAGCCGCCTCTGATTTGTAAATCGTGCGTCTCGGCGGATTAAAACTACAGGTCGATCATACGACAACGAAAAACCAACAGGGCGATACGAGATTTGTCGTTATTTCGTATTGGCCGGCCACATAGATGACAACACACAAGGACGCTGCGACAGAAATCAGTCACTAATCAATAACTTTTCCTCTTTAAAAGACAAAAAAAATTCAACACGTCTGAACGATATGGCACAAATCAGCCACTATTGACGGGTTATGTACCTGCGATGTCCAGTTTGCGTTGCGAACACGTCGTACAGCAAGGTGCGCGCGTTTCCTCGTGGTAACAGTTGCCTAGAAAAGCGCTGACCCGGTCTGAACACGTGGTTCCGGGAACCATCTCCCCGGGCTGGTCTCCGAATATGCAAGCATCTGGAATCAGGAACCAATATCATAGCAATCACAACGAATCAAATTGTAGGAACTATATATACTGTGCGATATACGATATATAACTGCTCTGCTCTCGAAGCAGCGATTCATCATGTTTTCAGTTTAAACCTGTTTATTTAAGCCAGATTGCATCGAAAGCCTCCGGCTTATTGAAACACTCTAGAGTCTGTTTTCTGGTCATAGAACCAGTACTCGGTGTCCTTTGAGGAAATCTAAAGAAGGCCCCCACAGTAGGGATCGACCCTTGACTGAAGCATCCTGTTTCCGGTCGGACAAACGTGGATAAGATCTCCATCTGTAAACGCCTTATGAAATGATTATTTAACTCTTCAATTTGGTATTCATCATTGGGATTTGGTTTGATAACTTCATTGTTATTAGCAAAATCACGATATTCTAAGAAAACATGGTTCAAAAACAGATTTTGCTTAAAATTGCACAAAAACATACTCGATATCATCGTTCGAAACGGACATCATAGTGAAATGCACATTATTTCGTGGAAGCGTGCTTGGTATTCCGTATAATACTGGATACATACCCTCTACCAGCAATATACGTATACAAGCCATTTAAAACAATCAAGCATTTACATCCTCGTAAAGTTGGTAATTATGTTTTATTGTTGAAAGAACGTACCGTTTTTTGCCTCAGCCTCTTTGGACGTCACACATGTTCCGTTGACACACCACTGAAACAAAAGGCATGAGACCACGTCACATAGCGATTTTACAGTGTCCTTTTTAGCGAACCTTTTAGGGTGTAAAAAAATTACAAAGTCAACGAACGCGTTGTACATCACGCGATTTGATAAGCATTGTCGAAATGAACGAATACGTTAATTTGGGCCTCGCAAACCTAACGCATCCACTTCAATATTGGATAAAACCTTCAAGTTTTAAGTCGCTATAACGGTCTAAAGGGATAAACATGTAATTAAATCGTTAACAGCAGTCATTCTTAGAATGCTTGGTAATAAACTAAACAAGAAATTTCTTTAACATTATATACGGCGTTGATAGTTCAATGAATAAGATCAAGGATAGCGAATGTCTTTTTCTGTGCAGTTCTTAGCTGCATCACACGCAGTACGGGATGTTACGCGGAGTTTTCGCGGCTTATTTTACGTTATTACATATTGCTGGTCATAAACATATAGAAACATAACAGAAAACCAAAAGAAGAATGGAAGTGAAATTAAAACATATGAGTCAACCGGCCACACGCGGAGTATCCGTATTTATAGGCGCGTTCTTCGAACAAACCTGTTTTAGTGGTTTGTCGGGCATTGCCATTTGATTCGATTATTTACAGTATCGAGAATCATCGCGCTCATGCTTAATACATTAGTCAATATGGTGGAACAATTATTGTCAAATTAATCAAAATAATATTTATCATTGTATTGTAGAAAACAAATTAAGAATCTATTATTGGCATAGCATAATTATATTGCTGAATATCTTCATGTAACATATTTCAGGTCTAAAAAAAAGTCCAGGTCACCTAGTTCACGGATAGCGTCTTTATTAAATAACGATTATTTTACTGGCCGCGAACTCCGGTGATGACCTGTATATAAACTCGATACCTCGCGGGTTAAAAATGCAATCCATTAAAATGAGGCCTCGCTTCCACTGCTCTTTATTACTTTTACATGTTTACATGTTGACAGGAATATGGAATTAAGTACTAAATATGAGAACATAGCCTTTAAGTATAAACGCTTTTGCGCTGGTAATTCTATGAAAATAAAAGGTGCACGCACAAACTGTATTGATGTCGAGAATTGAGTGTAAAACTTTTCTATCTATTAAGCCTTTTCATTAAAGATAAAAATTGTTTCATGCAGTAGAGCACTGTTACAAAGACGCGGATATGTTTCCAATGTTCTGGTGGTATACTCAAATCAGCCAATGGAATAAATGAAGTGTATTCATTCGTACCTAGCCGCGGGAAATTTTATTTGAATTTGATTGGACACTTACAAAGGTCAGGTAAGGTGAAAAGCTGGATAAATACAGCTACGCCGAAAAATGATTATTGAATGCCAAAGATCAATGACCGTTAAGAAATATGGTTGATAAGAACTCTACAGTATAGTTTTTTAAGCCTACCTTACGATTTCCACATGATGTCCCATCCGCCGGAAGGACGTTGCGTAGAAGCTGTACGCTATCCGTGGTACAGGACATGCCGGTACATATGTCGGCAAAGGCGCCTACGTGCGCGCTCTGAAAGAGACGCCGTGTCATTCAATATTGAACGCTTCCGCGACAACGAATAATGGTTAAATAACATAATGGCGCTGTCAACACCTTGATATCGGACGCATATTGAAATTTTAGCGGTTGTTTCAAATAGTTGTTCGGCCTGGTATCTCGACAAGGGAGGTTGATAGTGATTTATCCGCCCGTCCGTCCTTACGAAATGAACTAGGTTGTGTCGTGTTGAAAACGAATCTTGACCATTATACTACAAGACGTCAAACAATATCTTTTGACTGACCCTTAAAAATTCGGAATTCTGGCCAATCGCGTGTCGACACTGATCGTCAGGGCTGTAAGTCTGTCCCGGATACTTCCGGTCAGTGATGTTCAGCACCGAAGCTTTGTCGTCTATCAGCAAACATTTGCTAGTTAACAGAAAAACGACAGTTTTAACGGCCCGAAAGATCTTCTTAAAAGTCGGCTGTCACTATTGGAATAATGCAATCGGGAACTCTCGGACAATTAGACCATAACGGCGATCGCCTCTCGGGTGTATTTGGTGGAAGGATATATCTAACGCCTCGAGGCGGAAGATAATACACCGAAAAAATAGTACGGGTTACACACCACTATGTTTGCACTAAATTAAACGATACTATAGATATTTAAGGACCAATATCTCTAAGGAGTAATATAATAGAATATTTATTAATGTTATTGTTTAAAATTAGATATTATTGCATGCAAAATATTCAAATTTTAATAAAATGTGAAGAAAGCCAATAAGTTGTTTATTGAGGTGAAAACAACAACATTATTCAAACTTAAAAGAATCAGTATTTCTTAAATTATATTCATTGCAACATTGCTGATGTTCGGCTGCAGGCGACAAACTTTGAGATTTAATCAATATGTTAATGGTTTATACCATAAACAATCGTACAACACTGTACAGTGGTACAGAAAAAAAACTCTTCGGTGTAATATAAGAAATAGTAAACTCCACGTTGGTCCCAATGGCATTATAGTGACCAGCCAGGCAGTCACAAACTGTATATGGACCATAGCCATACGGCCCTCAGTCGGGCTTTTATCAGTTTTGAGACACATGAAAGGTTTCATGGAATGGAATGAGTGGGGAGCTCGATTGAATTTAAAAAACGATTCTTTCTGTACATTTGATGATGGCAACCATACAGTACTTCTGGCAGATATTGTTTATATTTTATCCTAGGCATTTCAATTCCAGATGTTGTTATCCCGGCCAGGCAACTAGCTTTTTAAAGCCTTAAACAATCCAGTGCCATTAAAATACGGGACAGTGTAACAGTGTTCAGTTTGGTAATATTCATATATTAAGGCATAACTTTGCCCTTGGAAATGAACTCAATTCAGAATGGTCTCTCAAAATAAGAAATACTGTATTGGAAATGTTTAAACTGAGCAGTGGTGCTGTTAAAATTTATATTATTTATATTTTAAGAATTTTTAAGATACATATCACAGTCATGCTCATGGTTTTTGGTCTGTACTCTTTAGCTGGGAAACAAAAACACTAAATGTAGTCGACAGTGCAGGCAACAATTGTACAAGATAGTTTCCATCCCTGACTGCCATTACTGACATGAAGTAATATATATATAACAAACCAATCACAGAAAACATTAATTTAAACAATAAGACTACTAGTAAAAAATAAAATCAGCATCTTCATTCAATTACATATTGCCTGTGAGAGAAGTTTTCACTTTGTTTTCAAATTCATATTTATTCTTAACGATTTTTACATCAGCAGGTAAACAGTTCCAGTCTTTGATCGCTTTATAATAAAAAGAAGTGCTGGTAAAACCATTCACTGGAGGACGCTGAAGTAAATAAAAGTTATCTTTACTATGTCTACTGTTATCACTATGTATATCAGACACTAAACTAAAATTATTATACAAAAAAGTCATGTAAGAAGGACATTTCTCGTTAACAATTTTATAAACATGGTTGAGTGTTAATTGCTTAACTCTGTTTTAAACATTTAACCAACCAATACTACTAAAATCTTTAACTTTCAAAGATGGTCTAGAGTCATATTCATGAATTAATTCAACAACTTTATCCTGTACAACTTGTAATCTATTTTTTAACTGTTTACTAATACCATTGTACTATGAAGAGCTAGCATAGTCAAAATGGCATTGAACCAATGAGTTACATAACAATTTTCTTAATTCCATATTTGAACAGTGGTTTTGTCTATACAAGAATCTTATTCTAGAGTTCACCTTTTTAATAATATTATTAACAATAGATGTAGCAGAAAGATCAGTGTCGAATATTGAACCAAGGTGTTCAACAGATGATTGAGAAACAATAGTGTTATCATTACATTTTACATAAAAATTATGAAGTTTAGATAATTTCCTTTTGGAACCAAACACTATACATTCAGTTTTTTCAAAGGTGTAAAAACAGTTTGTTATCCACTAACCATTTAATACAATTTTCAAGTTCTTTACAAAAACACTTCTGATGATACTAGGATCTTTGTGAGAATAAAGAATGGCACTGTCATCATCATAAAGAATAAGTTTACATAAATAAAATAATCGAAAATCACTAATATCCTATATCAGTGTTAAGGCATTATGAAATGGAAATGGGTGTGACAAGTAACAAGAACCCTACACATTTACATCGCAGAACATCTGATATCTACAATTACTGGATATAATATATATTTTGAAAGTTAATATAAAGAGGGCAATACAAAAGAATGTACAAAAGTAGTAATAAAGACAAAACAACCAGTTACAATGTTAAGAACTATGCAGTTGTTGGCAATAAAAGAAAAATAACCATTCTTAACTTTGAATTTTGCAAGTGTAAATACATGTGTGAACAGGAGTTTGAAATTCTATCCATAAAGCTAATCTAATAGCTAAATAAAAAAAAATAAAAACCCTATATAGTATAAAGACTATACTATATTGGTGTATATTTTTAATAATTTGGCCATTAGACTAGCTTTATGGATAGAATTTCAAACTCCTATGGTAAAACCAACTTATATGTGCTAATTGTCTGTCCAAAAACTTTAACATTTCCTATAACTTTTGCAATAATGAAAATAGCAACTTGATATTTGGCATACGTGTGTATCTCATGTAGGTGTGGTGTAGCCCACTGTCCGAAGAGTTCAGATTGGGAATAATGAAATGCACCGATATCATTTGCGGAGCAATATGCCAATCCAAGGGGGTTTCGGGCCGCAGATCAAAATTTAACGGAATCGACAAAGCCTACATTGCATGTATAGTTATAAAATACACCAATTATGCACTTACAAAGCATGCGACGCTTAACATGCCCCGTCATCTTTTGCGGAGCATTTAGAAAAGGGTTTGCGGGCCGTAGATTAAAACGGAATCGACAAATCATACACTGAATGTATAGTTATAAAAAGCGCTAATTATGCACTTACAAAGCATGCGACGCTAAAAATGCTCCGATGTCTTTTGCGGAGCAGTTTGAAAATCCCCAGGGGTTGCGGGCCTTGGACGCTGACATGATTGCATTGGATGCCGAAAGGATGTATCCGTCGTCGCTGGAACAAACATTGTTGTCCCCGTCGTGGCGACCACCCAGACTGAAAGTCAAAGAAATATCGCTGGTATAGTTAACAACGAACACTGCCTCAACCCGAAGCTAATTTATTAATAAATTTTGAAGATGAGCAGGACAATTTAAAAAGCGAAAATCAAACCTATTGACATTGTTCCATTAATTTTTAAATATTTTGAAAAATTATAATAATAATATAAATAATAATAATAATAATAATAATAATAATAATAATGATAGTAATAGTAATAACAACAACAACACTAATAATAATAATAATAATAATTTGAGTTGAATAATATTACAACTTCTACTTCTTATAGCAATAGTTCTATGGCACCGAATTGAAACGGGCAATGAAAAACAACACGGACAAAAAATCGAAGGGAAAGAAGCCTTACGTCAAAGAGTTTATTTGAACAAATAAAGCAGACGAAAATAAGTAACGTACGCGTGACCTAGTTCGTGCGTTTCTATGGTAACGGATAGGAAGTTGAAACGTTCCTCGACCAATGATGTAGACATGTTCGAACACATGGAGTTGCCTTGGGCGTAGCCTGAAGAGTGAAGGGTGTTTCGTATGATGTAAGAAAGCAATTTTTATATAAGTATATATGAGACGTGCTTTGTGAAAAGGGGGTTTTATGCAAGCGCGTTAAGTGTCGTTCCAGATTAGCCTGTGCAGTCCTCACAGGCTTATCAGAGACGACACTTTCCGCTTAAATTTGATTTTTGCTAAGAAGAGATTCCCTGTAAACTAAAAATACCATAAAAGCGGAAAGTTTCGACCCTGATTAGCCTGTGCGGACTGCACAGGCTAATCTGGGACGACACTTTACGCACATGCATTATGCCCAGTTTTCTCAGAACGCTATCAATTATTGGTTTTAAGACATTTACCAAAAATCACAATCATTTCGATATTCAAAATCTGGTCCCCTTGGGTGAATGTCACAATTTTCCATTTTAGATCTATGCTAAATAACAACATTAAAAGTATTATCCTGTCAACTGTATTAGAATATACAGTTAGCGTGTACATTAACCAGATTGTTTTCAACAGTACAAAAGTATTTCTTCGAGGACCCACGATCACTTTCCTAAAATTCATTTCGCAAGGAAGGAAGTTTACCATATTTAGCCCCACTACACACTAAAATCCTTACGAGATTGTCTTCGAAATAACATGTTGAGATTCACTCATGGAAAACGGGACTAGGGACTGAATAAATATGCAGTAAGTGTCGTCCCTGATCATAGGTTAATCAGGGATGACAATATCCATATTAGTTGGATTTTCGCTAAGAAGACACTCCATTTAAAACACAACAATATAAAAGCGGAAAGTGTTTAGCCTGTGCGGGCTACACAGTCTTATCTGTGACGACACGTTTCGCACATGTATTAAGCCCCGTTTTCCCAGAGCGAGGCTCATAAGTAATAAGCTTACCCGCGGCTTCTGTGTTGTTTGCTAATGCAAGGTCGTGACTGAAACACACATATCTGTATAATAATACATCATAAATATACCGTCCATATATACCAAAGAAACTTAATATATCGTTGCATTTAAAAACGGGTATGCCGAAATATTAAAAAAATACACTTTAACAAGAGTGCCAAACTGTCACAATGTACGCTCGTTTGAAGGTTTTAGACAACTTGATAACTTTACCATGACCCATATTTGAACTTGACCTACATATCATCTAGACACAACTTGTGACCAACTTTGTTGAAGATCAGATGAAAACTACTTCAATTAGAGAGCGGATACCATGCTAAATGCTTGAAATGCACTAAGTGACAATGTGGCTTAGTTGTTGACCCTGCATGACCCATATATTAAATTGACCTAGATATTGTCTAGACACAACTTCTGACCAAATTTGGTGATTATCGGATAAAAACTACTTCTATTACAGAGTGGACACCATGCTAAATGCTTGAAATGCACTAAGTGACCCCGTGACCTAGTTTTTGACTCGGCATGACCCATATTCGAAGTTGACCTAGATATTGTCCAGATACAACTTCTGGCCAAGTTCGGTGAAGATCGGATAAAAACTACCGCAATAAGAGAGCGGACACCATGCTTAATGCTTGAAATGCACTAAGTGACCCTGTGACCTAGTTTGTGACCCGGCATAACCAATATTCGAACTTGACCTAGATATTGTCTAGATAAAACTTCTGAACAAGTTTGGTGAAGATCGGATGAAAACTATTTGAATTAGAGAGCGGACACTGCTTTGAACGCCGCCCGCCCGCCCGCCGCCAAGGTGAAACTATAATACGTCCCGTTTCTTTAAAACGGGCGTATAAAAACGGTCCATTTTCCTGTCATCTAACATTTGAATAATTACAAACCAAAAAATATATAACTTAAATATAAGATTCCGGGCATCAAAGGATAGAGCCATTGCATCACCTCGTTAGAAACATGTAGTGATCTCCAACCGGAAATGACGCATCATCAGACCGTTTGCTGGCGATCCACGCCTGGAAGTCGGGCAGTAGGGTTTCGACGGCAACTTTTCCTCGGGGCATTGAGTTGTCCACATGATAAACAAACGAAGCTTCCGACTGCAACGTGAATTACTTTATTGCACGCAGTATGACGTCGACGCTTTATGGGCATCTGATGAACAAAATGCAGCTGACAATTGTAGATAACCAGTTGAATAAAGGTTGTGTACGTATTTATATCGATCTAATATTAATTAAAAAAACACAACTTAAACACTTATCCTCATGGAATAGAGGTTACCACGCAGACCAATGTAATTATTATACAATATAATATTGTACAAATTTTCACAGGCTACATAAGAATATCAACACAGAAAACAAGCACTCACTCTGGTGGTCATGTTCCCATATTGATACTGATAAATATGTTTATACATTTAAACACTCTAGCATTTTCTAAACATCAAATCACATAAAGTATTATGTAAAAAATCATAGTCTCAGACCCTACGTGTGGCTGATTTCTGCCAAGAACTGCTAATTTCTTTCTAATTCATTAACCCATTTATGTCTAGCATCCTGAAAAAAGGACTTTGCAAACAGCGTAGACCCAGATGATACGGCGTCTCATCCGGGTCTACGCTGTTTGCTTATAGGAATTTCTGTTAGAAATATTCTAAATATAGAAATAAGTAAACTAGACATCCCTAATTTTGGTAATAAATTGATCCAATTAAGAAGGATGGGAGAGTCCACTGGGCATAAATGGGTTAAGGTGTCCCTACCAGCAAGAACGGATTGGCAGAATTCAGCCAACGACTTGGCATATATAACGTATGTACACCTATTTATTCTTCCTCGATTGCATCGAAAGCATGCGACTTAATGAAATACTCTCGAGTCCTTTTCCGGGGTAAAAATGGTATTTTGTGTCTACAGTCGAGATCTAAAGAACGCTCCCACAATTGGGATCGAATTCGTAACATCCCGGTCGCTAGGCGTACACCATATCCATGGCGACCTTTTTGTATATCACGTCGAGATGACTAACGTGAAATAATATCTCGCCATAATTACCTTGAGCACATAGATTCCAACCAGTTTGACTGCAATGTCAAGGCCATATGACGCGAGGCTTCTGTACCGCATGTCTATCTGAAAAACATCAACAAATGATGATCTTAAAAGCGTTACTTAAGACGCATTTACTATATTTTCGAGGAGGGCGCATACACGAGCAGATATAGAATGATGACGTTAGTATCATTTTCATTCATCACAACATACATTTTAAGTTTATCAATTTTCATAAAGAAAAGTTATGTGGCTTTTCTTTGACGTACTAAGATAATTTACTTTCTATTATTATGCCGCATAATGTGTTAATGATCGGGTGTAAAGTGTCGGTCGCCGAGAGCAAAAAGCTTTTATTACAATTTTCTTGTAGTAGCAGAAATGCCCACACACAAATTCAACGTTATAACTTCACAATTCATTAGACTATAGAGCTTATTGTAAACTGCGACACATTTATAAATACAATCGTCGTTTCCTGAGAAAACCAGGCTTTATGTATGTGCGTCCGCACTGGCTAATGTGTTACTACACGTTTCGCTTTTATTCGTTTTTTGTTTACCTACAGTCTCCTCTTAATGAAAATCCAGTCTATGGAAAAAGTAAAAGGGTCGTCACAAATGAACTTGTACGGACTTCACAAGCTAATCTGTGACGATACTTCAAGAATAAGCGTAAAGCCCAGTTTTCACAGAGCTAGATTTATTATCAAGTTTGACACATATCGGATTAACACTCTGGTAGTCATGTGTCTATAACGTCAGCGGCCATAGCCTCTTTTCCGAAATGACCAGGAAAAAAAACGCCAACACTCATTCTCATGACGTCTGTGCAAATCGGGTGAAAACTGTTAGACAACGGAAATGAGACTGACTGTACAACCATACTTAGCAAATCCATCTTAACTCTTTCAGTGCTGGAAGCGAATTATGAAGGCCTTTGCAAACAGTTTGGATCCAGATGAGACGCCACATAACGTGGCGTCTCATCAGGATCCAAACTGTTTGCTATTCTGATAGTATTCTTGAACAAAAAATCGAGGAAAATGCTTATTTTAAGAAATTCAGCAGAAGACATTTTAGCAGACGACAAATTTCCCAGCATGCAAAGGGCTAACCCACCATATTGCATCGAGTGGTGCATATTGCAAAGCCGATTCTCTCTAAACACTGCCGTCGGTTTAAATGTGTCATTCAAAATTCCACCCACTAAGCGACTTACTCCGTTGACATGGAAGACATAGAACGTTTCCATGGTAGACAGCGCCTGTCTGTCTCGGCCGTCTGCTGACATGTTGGCTGGGGTGAGCTCGTACCAACTGCAACCAGTACCACAAAGTGACGTCATACTTTATCTAAAGCGTACAATACATAATTATACTAGAAAGTCGGTACTCAGAACCACAAATAACGCGTTAAGTTTCATAAAAATCAACGCCATGACCACCAGCTCGTACGAAAAATGAAAACAACTAAACAACCTTACGCACTGGAAAGGTGTAAAGAAAATATCCTATTGCTGCCACTTACACGAAACACATTGAAGCATGCTGCATTCAGTAAAGAAAGGATGAATACCCACAAAAGACTGTAAATAAATGCGCCCCACTCGAGATATAATGACAGTCGGACACTACGCTTATTTGGTGAGAGCCGGGTACCGTGCACCCAAAAGACTGTTAATGAATGCGCCGCATTTGAGATATAATGACAGTCGGACACTACGCTTACTTGGTGAGAGCCGGGTACCGGGCACCCAGACGACTGTAAATGAATGCGCCCCATTCGAGATATAATGACAGTCTGACGCTACGCTAACTTGGTGAGAGCCGGGTACCGGGCACCCGGACGCGACTGTAAATGAATGCGCCCTATTAGAGATATAATGACAGTCGGAAACTACGCTTACTTGGTGAGAGCCGGGCACCCAGAAGACTGTAAATGAATGCGCCCAATTCGAGATATAATGACAGTCTGACACAACGCTTACTTGGTGAGAGCCGGGTACCGGGCACCCAGACGACTGTAAATGGATGCGCCCCATTCGAGATATAATGACAGTCTGACGCTACGCTTACTTGGTGAGAGCCGGGTACCGGGCACCCAGACGACTGTAAATGAATGAGCCCCATTAGAGATATAATGACAGTCTGACGCTACGCTTACTTGGTGAGAGCCGGGCACCCAGAAGACTGTAAATGAATGCGCCCAATTCGAGATATATAATGACAGTCAACGATTACTTGGTGAGAGCCGGGTACCGGGCACCAAGACGACTGCAAATGAATGCGCCCCATTCGAGATATAATGACAGTCTGACGCTACGTTTACTTGGTGAGAGCCGGGTACCGGGCACCCAGAAGACTGTAAATGAATGCGCCCAATTCGAGATATAATGACAGTCTGACACAACGCTTACTTGGTCCGATCCGGGTAACTGGCTGTACCTTATAAAATCTTTGACCAGGCGTGAAACAGTACACTGATAAAGGGCACAATAGTGTGTTTTGACAAATATCATGAACGTTCCACTTCGCGCCGGTCATCAATCTCCATGCAGAGTTGTCGTTCCTTGCTCTCACATATGAATGTAATGTAACCGTCGTAGAAGAGATTGGCCGGTCATGCGAATACTTTGATAATGGATGGCACGTCGATACCTTATAATAACAAAAGCCATGCACGAGAGGTGAGCTCTTCAGCTTTTTTCATTTATTTTCTGTACAACTTGGTTTTTAGACACGGAATATTGTTTGGCCGATTTATTTATAGAACTTCGTATTGCGAAGAAAGAAATTCGCTGAAAAACGGTGGATTATATGAAAAACAACGATAAAAGTCCATCGAAAATCAGCATGGACTAGATGATGTTAACATATTTCAACAAAATAAGAATACTTAGAAATAAATAATGAACGTGTTTACTATTCGAATTAAAAGATATATATGTCTTATGTATAATAACACGTCTGTTCCCGATTAAAGTGGGATCCGATCAACTCGATCATCCCGATCACCGAATTTCCCGACCAAACCCGACCAAGCTCGACTAAAAAGGGTTAACACGACTTCTTCTCGACCTCTTGCCGATAACACACGACCCCCACACGACTCATTCACGACGTCCACTCAATCATCTTTCCGATTTCCGCTCGATCATCTCGACCTGTACGATCGCAGCTCGACCAAATGGACCTCAGCTCGATCACCACCAGATCTTCACAAGACCAAATAATTCGGGTAGAGGTCGAGCGGATCGGGTACAGAGCTCGTGTATGGTCGAATATCAAGCGGAAAGTGATCGTGTACGGTCGAGTAGCCGTCGGGTAGCAGTCTAGTAAATATGTTCATCAAATCGAATAGAGGTCGAGTGGATCGTGTTGCGATCTAAAATAACTCGGGTAAAGGTCGAGCGGATAGGGTACAGATCGTGTAAAAGATATCAATCCGATCGCCACACGATTGCTCCACGATAAACTCAATCTTCTACTCGACTAATACACGACCACTTCCCGAGCGATTCTCGATCCATTTTCTACTCGACCGCTACTCGATATTTTTTGACATGTAAAAATATCTGATAGGAAGCCCGACCAATGCCGACCTACCCGACTGCCCCCGACCACTCATGCCGACCGATCCAGACCAGTACCCGTCCGCTTGGTCGGGCTTGATCGAGTTGATCTGATCGGCAGTGGGAACCCAGCTTTACCCGAATTTTTTTAAACAGATATAACACACTATTATTTAGCGAACCAGACATGCAAAATTCGCTGTTGAATATTGTCGTAAAAGGCAGGCAATAGTTAACAATTTCTGAAGAACTGACGTAAATTAAAATCGAATCACCAATATTTTGCTTCATTGTTCTGATCCCTTTCGAATATACCGGTTATCATGTTTGTGTTTTCAGTAGGGTATTCAGTTAAGATACGACATATTGGGGATAAACATATTAAGGTTATAAGTTTAAAAAAAACTTTCGCGCGTGTTTTGTTTTTCTCTTTTATTGAATGAAGTGCCATGCGTTATCGCAGTATCGCCATGACCAGGGAACACTATACTCGCTAAAATACGAATCACGACATTAAATGCGACACACGACAGTGATCAACTTACGGTCTTATGTACAGTAAAGGACGGCAAATGTCAATACACGTAATAATAAGACATTACAAGGCGACTAGAGATAGATACAGAACATCGATATGCGATGATCTCTCGAAATATTGTCGTGCGTAGATGGTCATTGTCGTGTATCGCATTGAATGAGTCGCGTTCTGAGAAAACTGGGCATAATCCTTGTGCGTAAAGTGTCATCCCAGATTAGCCTGTGCAGTCCGCACAGGCTTATCTGGGACGACACTTAACGCACATGCATTATGCCCAGTTTTCTCAGAACGCGACTTGAATAATGGGCGTCGTGCTCAACGACAGTTAACAATCGATAGAAGAAACTCACAACTTATAACGACTGTAGTCAATGACCAAAACCAGTTTCACTGTATAAGAGCCGGTTTCTCGCTTCTCACGATACTGTATTGCCGCCGCTTGAAATGCGCTTGCCGCTTGACTTCCGGTTTGACTCCCGATGACCGTTTCACTACCATTAAACTTTTCGTTTCCGTTCACCGTATCTCTTCCGGATAACTTCTGACTTCCTGGCTTCGCAGCATCTGGACAAACAGTATGCGGAATATTATTATGATGTTAGTTTAATAAAGAAATGTTATAAAATCGACGAAATCCATCAAATGGAGAGCGTTTCTCTTCCGTAATGGCATTATCCTTTCATTTCTTTGCATACGCGGAGATTACCACCGCGGGCAAGTGTACACACCCACTGAGTTCGGGCTATCTTCGTCGGAACTGACACTAGCTGACGACTTGTAGAGTCCCAGCGCCAGGATGTCCCCCGAGCCGACCGGGAGTGCATACAATGGGCCATCCCGATGACCTATCTCAGCTATCTGGCAAGAAAGACGCAAACACAAGTGACGTCATCGCTATAAAACAGAAGCAACAACTTCTAAAACCCTTGCAATTCTTTCCACCGTGATAATAATCTATTCAACTATCAACTATCGTTTTGATTTAATTCTTTACATATTATAAGAATCTGCGTTCTTCTATTTCGCGCGGCTTCGTCTGTTATGACGACGGCACGAGTATTACTTAGTAGACGTCATAACTAGCTGAAATATGTCAATTGATTCTGTTTTTATTTGTGTATGAAAATGAAATGTACGCATACGTTTATATGTTTTATACATGTATACGTTATCAAAATATTATGTATATATTGCTTAAAATAATCAACAAATCGAATTGAATGTGTCTTCATACATTTTTATTAGAGCGCTATATGATGTATACTTAGCGTGTTATCTACCATATGTTTTTGTTGCTAAATAAACACGTTATTTGTTTTGTTATAAGAATGAAACACGGTTCATGGGCCATGTAAGCTGCTGCCTACATTTCTCTCTGAAAAATGGACGAATAAGGTATGTATGCGATATAAATCAGAAGAAAGGTATGACAATTATATGCCATTTATTTTATAGTAATAAAGCTGTGTTTTTCTATCTCAGAATTTTCACGACTGAAGTGGTTAATTGTATATTTCTGATAGCATTAGGTCGGCGGAGGGGCAAGTACATTGCTACATTTCGTTGATCACGCGTTGGTAAATGGATACTAGCATAAATGTGGCATTCAATGTTAACCAGAGTCGGTTTGTAACATTAATTGCTTAAAAATACAGAACTTGTCAAAATATCGCCTGTCGGAACAGATAACGTTGCCAGTTCCACGATTGTTCACAAACATAATGTCACACATTCAAAGCATGACCCGATAGAAAGTTTAGAATCTAACTAAGAAAGACCGACAGGTAAAACATATCATAATGAACCATAAGTATGATTTTGAAGATTGCTATTACAAACAAAACGCGGCAATTACGAATTATCGTTTAAAGTAATATACATACATGATAAATGTTAGTTTTTTCGCCAAACAGTGTGACGCGATTACGCCTACGTCATACCTGCATTACGTCATAAACGGTGCCATTTTGTTTACGAGTGTTCTGTACAAGAAGAAAGCTTGTGTGTCAAAAACTGCATGTGGACATTTTAAGTACGGTGAGAATATTTTATAGATAGTAACATATATTATATGCCAATATTTTCTGTGAACAAATGGCCCGTTAATGTTTTTGAAATTGTTGAGCACTTGTATGTGTTCTTGTTGCTCAAAAGAAGATTTACCAATAGTCTATTGGTCAATACATCAGAAACTTCTAAAATTGTCAATATAAGTTATAACAAAGTTTAAAACCTTACAACTTATTTGGCATAGTGAATTTAAGTATAAATAAGAAACATATTTTATTTATGCCAATAAGAATATATATGGTGCACTGTGCTAACAAGGTAGAAATCCGTCTTTTTGCGCTTTAGGCCCTAAAGCTTACCAATAATCGCGTTTGTCGAAATGGACGTAAACGTCTAGAAATAATACTTTCGGTTTTAAAAGCGGTACCGTTTGTAAAATAATACATTAATTGCTAACTATGCTATAGATTTAATGTTATCTATGCCAATAAGAATATATCTGAAGGTTACAAGGTAGGAATCCGTCTTTTTTGCGCTTTTAACTAAAAAATAATCGCGTTTGTCGAAATGGACGTATACGTATAGAAATCCTACTTTCGGTTGTAAAAGCGGTACCGTTTGAAAAATAATAAATTACTTGCTAACTAGGCTATAGATTTAACGACAATTTTGCAAACCTTCAAATTGCATCTATATGTTTTGATTAATATGTATTTTATTTCAAGGTGTGTGGCTTTAATAACTGTTTCAGTTTGTATAAATATGTTCAGTAAATCGAATTGTCGAAGTTTTGTTGGCCGTATGCCTATAACAATCGAGAACTTTTGCTTGTCGGATGTGACGTCTCGATACCAGTTAAAGAAGGCGTGTAGTGTATGCAATTTTTGTTGTGTATGAAACTATAGTGTTTGCATGGTTTAGCACGCTGTAAATAAAAAATTTTTACATGGATTTAACGGGAATTTACGAAAGCCTATTGGTACCTATTAATTTTTTTTTTAAGTTCGAAGTCGTAATAACGCCAAAAAAGGCATTACTACACAAATAAATACGTAATAACGGAAATTACGCATTATAACGATAATAAAGGCGTTATAAAGCTAAAAAAAGGGGTGTAATAACGCCCCAAACTTAAAGGCGTACAAACATTTATAAAAAGGCGTAAAAACGCTAAAAGAAAGGCGTTATGGTACACAGTTTTACAGTCCTTTTGCTAAATATGTGCCATAACTGTGCATACGTACAAATGAACCAAAATTTCCAGACGAGCACGTGTACATGCTGGTTAATATATGTTTATACAATTTCATTGCTCTAGCAGCATAACGTATGATTATCGTATTACGAACGACATAAGTTCAAACTGTATTTTAACTGAAAATGGGTCATCTCTGGTTATGTTGAACAAGAAATACCTTTGAAAAAAAGATATTTTGCGTATATGATTTCAAAAATTTGAGTTTCAACTGTACGTTTCTAAATAATTAAATTGATTACAAAGATTTAATTATTGTTTGACTGCAAACGGACAAATGTACGCAATCCTGATATGGATTTTGCCTGTGAACGGGTTGATCTTAAACGCAAAACTCGATATCATTACGATGCAAACGCGCAATCACAATACTGCTAGCTCGATTGCAATAACAAAAAAGGCGAATCTACGACGGTACGATCACGATAATGCGATATAACTTCGTGTTGTCACCATCGTAATGTCGCATTTTCACCATCACAATGTCGTATCGCGTTTTCATTATCGTACTGGCGTGTTATCCTATTCTTGCTCTGAGAGACGATTTCCAGAAAGACTGATATCGTCTTTTCAAATCCAATAAACTAAAATGTACTCATAACGCTTTGGTTTGAATGTCTTCAAAGAAGCCATCACTTTAAATAGTACAAACGGCGTTATTACGCTTTTTTAGCGTTTGTTCGCCTTTAAAATTTGCGTTATTACGCATTTTTTTAGCGAGTGTACGACTATTTAGCGTGTTTACGCCTTTAAGTTTGGCGTTATTACGCCTTTTTTAGCGTGTGTACGCCTTTTAGTCTGTGTTATAACGCCATTTTAAGCGTTTGTACGCCTTTGTGTTTGGCGTTAAAACACCAGTCCTTTTTAGCGTTTTTACGCCTTTTAATTTTAGTTTGGCATTATTACGCATTACGCGTAAGAATGCCATTTTTAGCGTCATAACGCCTTTTTTTAGCGTTTGTACGCTTTTAAGTTTGGTGTTATTACGCCTTTTTAGCGTTTAAACGCCTTTATTAGCGTTATAATGCGTTTGTTTGCGTTATTACGTGTTTATTTGCTTAGTAATGCCTTTTTTCGCGTTATTACTTTGAACTATTTTAAGTGGTACTAATAGGCTTTCGTAGGAATTAAATAAATCTTAACGGGTAAATCGTTTATTGCGGCTTTGTTTGCAATAATTCAGAATTGTTTTACTTGTTTCCTTAACCGTTCGATACACGGTCATCGGATGATACCCGTTTTTTGTGTGATAAATTGTGATAGGATTTCGATTCAGTTTCTGCTAAACAAGGCAAAACACGAGTGTTTTATTGTTATTAAATTTTAAGTATTAAATGAAAATGTATGCTTTATGTTAAATGTTCAGTGAGGAACAAGCACTATCCCATGGATAGAATAATTCAAGTTTGCTGTATCGTACGATTCCCTTCTCGTGATGACGTCACACGCAAGCGCTCCAAGTTAGGGAATCGTGCGATACGGAAAAACTCATTGCATTTATTTCTAAATTGCTAGTATATACATGTATAATGGCATCAGCAAGTTTATAACGTTGATCATAAAATCTGGTTAATGATACAGGGCTTTTTTTCCTTCTTTGCGAGTGGCCCTGGAAGGACATTTCACAATTTTGATAGGGACAATTCACAAACCTAACAGGGCCGTGAATTTTTACAAAATTGCCGTTTTTCACAATTTTAACAATTACACGGCTCGGTTTTTCACAATTTTAAGAAGTTCGCGACTCAATTTTCCACAATTTTGAATAGTTCGCGACTCAATTTTTCACAATTTTGAAAAGTTCACAACTCGTTTTTTCACAATTTTGAAAAGTTCACGACTCATTTTTTCACAAAGTGAGGGTGCCAGGGCCGCTTCACAAAGTCAGGAAAAAAAGCCCTGTGATATTTTCATATATTGAATTAAAAGTAATATTAACCAATTATTTAGTAATGTAACTATTTATTATTCAGATGTTCTTGCATGCTACATTATGTATATTAGTAAGAAAGTTGTTTGCAAATGTGAAGATATACTTAACATGCCTTTATTTTATAACCACAATTTTAAAATAGGTCTTAGTAGTATATATAATAAATTTATGTATGACAATGGAATTCGATTGGTAAGGGATATTGTAAACACCTCTGGACAATTTTTACAACAATCTGTTTTAGAGAATTATATTGGCACAAAGATCAACTTCTTATTTTATGAAGGATTGTTTAGAACTGTTAGGCCAAAACAAAATAATGGTGTGGTTACGGTTACTCGACCGAGCCTATTATTTTACTGCGACCGTACAACATTTTATTCAAAATGAAATCTAAAAAAAAAAAAAATTTTTTTAACAAAATCGAATCTATCTTGAGATGTCACCAAGATGGGTTGATAGAGGTGTCTTTTGCCCCGACTGAAGGTATGTTTTTCATGGTGGGTGGGGTAAAACAGTGATTTTTTTCACTGAAAAATGCATTGGAAAGGTGGTTGTTTTTGTATTTGTACACATCTTGAGGTTAGTCTATTTACATATCTTAACATTTCTGCACAGGAGTGCGGTGTTTTCATTAGGATAAATGAAACACCCAAGGTCAAAACTCTCGACAAATTCCATAAATTTAAACAGTACTTCTCTTGTCCCTGCTTCTATTGAAAATCCATCCATGCCAAGGCTAAAAGAAACTACGCACAATTTTTTCAAGAAATGCCTAGGCTAGGGGAACCTATGCTCAATTTTTGTGTGTAAAGTCTAGACTTAGTAGGGGGAACCCAAGCCCAAATTTTACATGAAATGCCCAGAATTTTCCTGAAAAGCTTGGGGAAGCCATGCCCAATTTTTCAATTCAGAGTTTTTAATTGCATTGTGCATGTTTTTTTGAAAATTTGTGTTTTTGTTTTATATCCTGTTTTTAAACCAGATAGTTTTAAATTGAGCATGTCGGATAGAGCTTGTTCTAGTTTTAATTAATGTGTACATGTATATACTTTTATTTCTTGCCAGAAGTACTGCTGAAGAGAGATCTTGTTCTAGTTATATTTG
Organism: Dreissena polymorpha; assembly: GCF_020536995.1. Taxonomy (NCBI): domain Eukaryota; kingdom Metazoa; phylum Mollusca; class Bivalvia; order Myida; family Dreissenidae; genus Dreissena; species Dreissena polymorpha. The sequence continues at coordinate 69,552,435 of NC_068364.1, forward strand.
TTTTTTCTGTTGATGAGGGTATGCCTATCAAACAGGTGTTAGCCTTAGTGATTAAGCCATGTTTTTCAAAGTGTTTTCGGGTTTTTTTCCATCAAAATTTACAGTTTTTTTCTCTATATAAAAAAGTTTTCTGAAGTTTGTTTTTAATATGGATAAAAAGTCAATGCATAGCTACAGCTAAGTTGAAGTCATGAATTGACCATTCATCCTTATCATCAGTTAAAATGTTTTTGTGCTAGATTGCCTATGTATGTATTGGAAAAAAGCCGTTCAACAAAATAAAATAAAATAAAAAAATATAATGTTTTTCCTACCTACCCACCCTATTTTTTTGGCCCGTAACCTGAACCACAACATTATTTTGTTTTGGCCTTAGGAATTTTCTCAGTCTTTCTGACTTCCAAGATATTAAAAAGCCAAATACAGAATGTGCATTAATATCGTCTTAATTGAATAGCATAGTTTTTATGCAAAACCCAAACCGAAATGTTTATAAAACTTGTATTATCAATTCTGATATACCGACTTGCCAAGCAAAGTGGAATTCATTTTTCAATAAAATTGAATGGAAAAAAGAACATAATCTTGTTTTCAATATTTCCAGGAAATAAGTGATGTCTAGGAACTAAATCTCTGTTGTATAAAATGAACATTTTGGAAAATAATCTGTGCACTTTTTGTAAGCAAAATGAGGAAACTATAAAACATCTGTTTTGGGATTGCTGTTTTACACAGAGAATTGTGAATTATGTTTTTGAATTTTAATGTGCACAAAATGTGCAAAAACACTCAGAAATAAGTTGTAAAACAATGATATTGGGAAGTACAAAAAGTAATATGACTGATATAAATATTCTTATGATAGAATTGAAAAAATATATATACCTATGCCAGAGAAAGGGGATAGTTCCTTCCATACAAGGTCTAAGAATGAGCCTGACTGTGTCTTTAAAAATCCAAAACAATGTTAAGTGTCATTAAACAGAACTACAATCTTGGGCAACTGTAAATTTGTTTGCTGACCCACTATCATAATATGAACATTATTTATCCTTTAAAATCTCCACAATCAACCATTTGAAAGATCCCATGTACCAGTACTTAATAAATTGTCACTAGTCCAAAGCTTTTTATACTTCCACAATGAAAATAGTTTGTGCATCTGCTTTACAAAACATAACATTTGCTCTTCATTTTTTACAATAAACTTTATTTGCTTTTTTAAGATGTTTAAACATTTGTACATGGTATATTTCATGTATGAAGATCTATAAGAATATTATATTCTTATTCTAACAATTGGTTACAACACTGTTTACTCATACATACACAATAATGTATGCACGGTATGGAGCAGGATGACCTCGACCTGCTATGGACGAGGAAAATAAAGTATCATTATAAAAAAAAAATAGGATTCATAATGATGAAAATCCAACAGAAGGTGTAAAATACAACAACTACGTATAAACAAAACAAAAAGCATTTCTTTTATAAAACAGATGAACATAATCATGTAATAATCTTTATAAAAATTCCCATTTTGCCGTATAATCCCGTTGTTCCCTATCTGACGGGCCCCGAAAATTTTTCCCCCTAAACACTGTTGCAGGCCGTCAACTGATTCCTATATTCCTATATTTTCCTATATTTTGGAGAATGTACCCATATTTTTCAAAACCTATATTTCCTATATTTTCCTATTCTTTTGACTTTTTTTCTTTTTTGTTTTGAAAATTTCCTCTTTAAAAAATACTTTTATGAAGTAATACTGCCTTTAGATATTTTAATTTACAGTTTAAAAAGCTGTCCCTCCTCTTCCAAAGAATCGCCATCTTGCAGGAGTGCTGTTGTACACCATTGTGATATCTATATGGACACCTTTGCTGAAGAAAAATACAACCATTTCAAAGGTGAGAACAAATCATAGCAGATAGCTGTAACAGGGTTTTCCATAGGGATGCTCTTCTGACAGGATATTTAATGCTCTTCCGGATCTTAGATGGAATTGAGCGTATCTACAGGCCTCCAATTCTTTTGCATATTGTAAATTATTTAAATATTTAAGGGCATTGTAAATCTTGTACCGTATACTCAAGGTATATCTACTGATTATTGAGATGTTTTATTGTCATTTTGCCATGTACATGTATACCATAGCATCGTATTCTTGTTTTTAAGATATGCATCTACCATTGTGTGTCTGATACCCATGAGATTAGATTGTTTCACAATTGGTATAAATAACTCAGTGCATTTTTGTTAAATTTATTATTTTGATGTTCAATTTCAAATAGATTTATATGCAGAAGCTTACAAAAAAATCTTTGATTGAAGAGAGTGTATAGGAATTTTAATGTGCATAGAATACATAATTTATATTATATACAATGATATGATACTACATGTACGTGATTCATGTTTTCGGTTTCAATAATTTCATTATCAATGTTTTTTTGCACTACTATGTAAGGTTGTAAAACTATGTTTAATAATGTTTTGTGTTTTGTTGATTGTTAACTATTTATTAAAAAAATTCAGGTGTCCACATTGATGACCACAGTGTGTTGCTGCACCAGTATATCTGCCTTGGTGGTGAAGATGAGAGACTGTTTTGTTAAGTAAAACATAAATTTGATGATTATTGACGGAAAACAAGAAAGTAAGAAGTTCTCTACATATCTCTAGAACGTTGTCGTTACTTTTTACCATAAAATTCCTATATTTTAACCCAAGACAAGCCCATACCTCCTATATTTTGATGCAAACATTCCTTTATATTTTCCTATATTTTTACCTTAAGTCTGTTGACGGCCTGCTGTTGATTGAAGCTCGTATGTCCCCTAAAAAGGTACCATTACATGTTGTTTAAACATTATAAAGTGTTAGTATGAATGGTACCTCTTGACTGTGTCCTAAGTCTGGACACATGCGGGAAGATCGGCAAAATCTATTTAATTAATAAATCAAATGATTCTTTACTTGAAAAATGCCATTCAAAGCTGTTTGCATAATTTTAATTCGGAAAATTAAATCGGGTATTGTGAATTAACCGACTTGTTAAATAATCGAACATCTACACTGCACAAATTTGTTCACTCATAGATACCGATAATATTGAAAACGTCGATTCCCCTAATTTTATGACAAAAAAGTTGTAACATGGTTTGACAGTCACACTGTAAGAAAATATATTGAGCGATTGTTAATTGCCGAGCAACGATAAATTTGGCTCACGGAAATGATCTCTGTTTGTAATGTAATGCAGTCAGAATAAAATATTAAGAACCAGGGGGTTTTCTGCTATGTAAAAAAGGCCGTAAAACGGACCCGATCCCAAACGGAAATCATAATAAAAATTCAAAATTTCCAAAAAAACAAACATTTTTTTAGAAAGTTAGTCAGTGTTTTTTTCACTTATAGGGGAATGGTGGCGGGGCCCGTCCAAAGGGGAAAAATGCGTCGTTTTTTAGGAAAAGGAGAAAATTAAAAATTCACTCTTTTATATGTAATGATATTTATTATATGAATACACATGTTTGTATGAATATAATATTCACAGCAGAATGTCTCTGTCCTTTTTCTGAAATATATATCAATGATTTTTTCAACATTAGTTTCAGACAGTTCAGCCTTCATGCAGAGTCTCAGTTTTCTTAGCCATTTTGAGTCGAATTGAGTTTTTTTAAATCAATTAAATGGCAAATTTGAGCATTTTTTATCAATAAAATGAACCAAATTGGAATGTTTTTATCAACAAATATTTACACAATATAGATACATCAGGCCTTTTCCTGGCCATTTTGGGAGACAAATGCAATTCATGTGAAAAGTCCACTGATTTGGAAAAAACTAACCTAATTTATATAACACTTTATAATAATTAAAAATCATATAAATTATAGTTATATACTTTGTTAGTTATTTATGAAATAAATTTGCGATATAATTGTCATGATTATGAAACAGTTCTTTTAAAAAAAAAAAAAAAAAAAAAAATATATTTTTTTTTTGTTTTTTTTTTACTTCTGGAGGGGATTTTTTTTACAAAATGGGGGAAAAATATATACTCTTTTTTGAGGGGAATGGGGCCGAATATCGGCCCCGAAATTGCCATAAAAAACACTGTTAGTAGTGTCTTATTATTTATGATTATGAGACTAAACCTAAATTTTATTTTTTAAACATCGTACACAATATATAACTAGAATTTATATGATTTTTTCCCTAAAATGACCAGGAAAATACCTGTTGTGTTAATATTTGTGGATGCAAAATTCCAATTTGCTCCTTTTTGTCGAAAATAAATTCACAATTTTCCACTTTAATCGATAAAAATCTCCCAAGTTAACCAGACTACTTAAAAAAAAAATGGCTATGAAAAACCCTGAGAACAGCTTGTAACGTCTTATTCGCAGGTATCTTTGAGACAAGAACTGTTTCTCTGAGTCGCCATGTCGCCGCTGGTCCTAATGACGCTATGCCTGCACGTCCTTCTTGCAATGGGACTGCCCTATAGAAGTAGAACAGTAAAACAAGAACCAAGAAACTTATATGTATCAACGCAACCAAAACAACCATCAATGGAAGTACTAAGACGAGAACCACCACAAGTACCACTAGTACCGCGAGCACCACCACTAGTACCACTAGTACCGCGAGCACCACCACTAGTGCCACTAGTACCGCGAATACCACCACTAGTACCACTAGTACCGCGAGCACCACCACTAGTACCACTAGTACCGCGAGCACCACCACTAGTACCACTAGTACCGCGAACACCACCACTAGTACCACTAGTACCGCGAGCACCACCACTAGTACCACTAGTACCGCGAGCACCACCACTAGTACCACTAGTACCGCGAGCACCACCACTAGTACCACTAGTACCGCGAGCACCACCACTAGTTCCACTAGTACCGCGAGCACCACCACTAGTACCACTAGTACCGCGAGCACCACCACTAGTACCACTAGTACCGCGAGCACCACCACTAGTACCACTAGTACCGCGAACACCACCACTAGTACCACTAGTACCGCGAGCACCACCACTAGTACCACTAGTACCGCGAGCACCACCACTAGTACCACTAGTACTGCGAGAACAGGATTCGGATGACTATGATGATTCGGTAGAATTTGTCTGCTTTTTGTTTGTTTTTGTTTTTATTTATTTTGATTTTCAACAGTGTTTCAGACTTTAAGTCAAATAAAGACCATACAGGGCTTTTTTCCGTTTGTGTGAAACGGCCTTGGCCCCTCCCCCATAATAAGTCGCGAACTGTTGTAAGTTTTGCGAAAAAAATGAGTCGCAAACTTTCTAAAAAATTTGCAAATTTGAGTCGCGAACTTCTTGGAATGGTGAAAATTCCCAAAATTGTGAAAAACGGCCATTTTTAAAGAAGGAAAAAAGCCCTGTGATGAGTTAACGTGCTTTAACATTTTAAGTGTGAGCTGGCTTGATACTTGTACTTAGCGCCCATGCGGCTGATAGTGTCAACTGCCCTATTTAAACAAGATGTTCGGTGAAAACAGCTGTTAAATAATTTCAAGCCATAGTAAACTCCGCGTGAATTTAATTCGCGATCCGCGGATTTGCAGTCCGTTTCCTATAATTAAGCGAATTGTAACGTATTGAGGAGCTGCATAAGTTTACAATAGGTAGACATTTTGCTAAGCAACCTCACAAGCCAGTGTTTTTTCACCATTTTGGTAATGGGTCCGGGTCCCTTTGAATTGGGAAAATTCGCGGCAATTTGATTAAAATCGGGAACTAAGAGTTGTTGCTGTTTTGCTAAAAAATGCTTTAAATTAAGCCCTGGTAACAAATATCTACAGCGAATCGATTTCAAAACGAAACAGCCTCCGTCTGTATACCGTTTTTACCCGGGAAAATAGACGTTACTGACGTTTCGTCATTTCCCTTTATCGTGACATGAAAAACAACGGTAACGGAAAAAGAACTTGTTAAGGGAGGCGCATGTTTCACATAAGAAAACAATGTAAGATTTTTTGTTTGATATTTTATTGGTATATTAGAAGTATGTTCAAGCGGATAGTTATTTGCTGATTAATCATATTTCATATGTTTTAAAAGTTCTTGAACAGCTGAAACCAATGATATGGTTCCTTTATAAATCGAACGTACGTAAATTATGTTATTATTTCTTTGAAAATGTCTAGCTGTCTTGTAATGGACGTCCAAAAATGAAAAACTTTTTCCGGGTACAAAATTCAAGCATATATATCCATTTAAAGGAATGAATGATTCAAAATTAATAAGCAGTGGTAAAAAATTCTTTTTTTTTTCAATGGAAATATCTTTATATGATGTATAAGGTAAATAATTAGATTAAAAAAGGAGTTTTATGACCCTTACCACGAAAGAATTTCAGCTTTGAGATCATTTTGTGTTGTAATTATAAGAATTGATCATGGGCACTTATTACTGGTTAGTGGTTATAGTGCCTCCCCCATCTCTGATACTAGTTTGGCAGTTGTTATGAACTGACTATGCATAAACGCCGTCGTTGCATAAATTAGGCGTATTTTTCCCGATAGTTCATACAACGATGAAATGCAGAAAAATGCTATTCTATTCTTAAGTGTTTGCCTCGCATAATTGTTACAAACATTGCACTTTCATTCATAAAATCCCTTACGGTATATAACTTAAGATAAAATAGTCAATTCAACAGTAATTGTAAATAGATAAAGGCTGTTTCAGTTTAATCAGAAATCTAGTTGTCCTGCAACATGTCTCCAAATCAATATTTATCTCGTAGAAAAGATCAATCAATTCTGTGTGTTTTGATTTGTAAACTTTAAAATTCGGAATAATAATTGCTACATATCAACAAAAAGAGTCAAGAGTCAACGGCTAAAAATAAACCTTAACGTCAAAATTCATTTTCCGTATTTTTTACGTTACGTAACTTGACGCCAGTACTGAGCGCGACGTCGTAAGTATTTGAATAAGATTACATTTAAACAGCCTTTTCTTTAGCGCAAAACATAACGGTCTTTTTTTTAGAATTTTGAACAATTACATTAAAAAGAAGTAATATAGTTTATATAAATTTAAGTTATTCAATTATGCTTAAAATGAAAATACTAAAGAATGTCAATGTTTTAAGTGTGAGCAGGATTGTTGAAAAAATATTTGTATGACTGGAACAAATGTGCTTCTTTGAACACCATTAATTGACTCAACCGATACACGGCACGTATTTAACTTCTTTTACATAAATTAAAGCTTCTCTTACTGTTTAGGTATTGACAACAACTAAATTTGTAAATGCTTTTTTAGCTTCTTTAATAGTCTTCCCATTCTTAAACGAGCGACCCAATCCGTTATCGTTTACTTAAATGTCCCGGACCCGCGGGTAGTTTTTCGACCCGTGAAGCCGATTGTTGTTCTGGAACCCGATGAATCTCAATTAAAACTATTTACTTCTTCAAAATAATGTACTATAAATAAATAATGTAATAAAAGCAGATGCAAATTTGAACTGACCATGGCGTTGATCCGGTAAGCAAATGCAAATATTTTCTTAAATTAAAATTAAATTAAATGTGGATAAATGTCATATATGTGTTCTAATTAATGCATTCACATGCATGCATTCTTTACTTGTTATTTATTATATTTTTAAAGAACATTAATCATAATCATTCATAAAGTTGTGTTTATTTGGTGAACACTATCCTGTTAAAATAGTAGAGGGTTATTTTTTTCATTATGTACATATACAAATAAGTTTACTGCGTTCAGACCTCTAAAATACATATACATATCGGTTTTAAAGCCATGTTCAGTCAATGGGTTCAAAACGCATATCAGCTCTTAATGAATTTACTATGTTTTGTCAGATTAAACAAAAAATATTATCGTTGGATGGTCTCGACGCTTTTTAAATGTATTGCGAGTTTTGTTTTACACGTTGCACAGGATCGCGTTAGGTTTAAGGGCCGTGTTCTGTAAAATGGGGTTTAATGCATGTGCGTAAAGTTTCGTCCCAGATTAGCCCGTGCAGTCCACGAAGGTTTATCAGGGACGACACTTTCCGGCTAAATTGGATTTTGGCCAAGGAGAGACTTCTTTACACGAAAAATAACATAAAAGCAAAAAGTATGCAGACTGCACAGGCAACATATGAGACGACACTGTATGCACATGCATTAAGCCCAGTTTTCCCAGAGCAATGTTCAATGATTATCACGCTTAATCTACTCGTTGCAGGACTGCGATGACCTGGAGGAACGGCTAAGTGCCCTGGAAACCACCGTGAAGCAACAACAGGCGCTTATCAAGAGTTTGTCATGTATCGGTAAGTTACGACAGATTTAAAGCACCCCACAAATAGATATTTTTCATCAAAGCTCATGACAAATATGCATATATCTTCAAAGCTTATGACAAATATTGATATATACTATCAAAGCTCATGACAAATATGCATATATCATCAACGCTCATGACAAATATTGATATATTTATCAAAGCTCATGACAAATATGCATATATCATCAAAGCTCATGACAAATATTGATATTTATTTTATGCTTTCCTGTGGTTTATAGAGAAATATTAGTGAAATAAAACTGGTATTTCACTGTTTTAAACAGTGAAAAATAACAGTGAAAAATAACGATATTTTTCACTGTTTTACTGTGAAATGACGTCATTTTTTTTACGAAATGACGTCATAAATCCAGCGAAATTATCCAGTTAAACTCTTTTGCGATGTAAAAAACAGTGAAAAAAAGCACAAAATAAAAAGAAAATTCGTTGGATTCGATGGAATATCGATTTTATTTCACTCGTGATCATAAAAAATACATATTTTCACTTGTGGCTGCGCCACTCGTGAAAATATTATTTTATATGATCACTCGTGAAATAAATTCGATATTCCACCGAAACCAACAAATATCCTCTATATATTATCAAAGCTCATGACAAATATGCATATATCATCAAAACTCATGACAAATATGCATTTAGCATCTAAGCTCATGACAAATATGCATATATCATCAAAGCTCATGACAAATATGCATATATCATCAAAGCTCATGACAAATATGCATATATCATCAAAGTTCATGACAAATATGCATTTATCATCAAAGCTCATTACAAATAAGCATGTTTCTTTTATACCTAATGATAAAATATGACATTTCTGCAGTGAAATAACAGCAGTGAAAAATGGTTGTTTAATCGGTGAAAATAAATTTTAAGGAACTTTTTTTTCTTTTCGTTAGATTATCATATCAAGATTTTAATGATCACGAGTGAAATAAAATCCATATTCACCGATTCAAACAAATTTTCTTTTTATTTTATGCTTTTTTCACCGTTTATTTACATTGTAAACGAGTTTAAGTGGAAAAGTGAAGTCATTTCGTCGTAATTTTGCGTATTAAGGCACGCCACGGGAGAACGGGTAACTTTTCAGCGATAGGGAAACCGCTGTTAATTATTTTCTTGAAAAGGGGGTATACAAGAAACAAAAGATTTGTTCATGTCAGTGTCGTGTCAGCTGCGCCACTCGTGAAAATATATTTTATTTGATCACTCGTGAAATAATAAACGATCTTACACTGACATGAACAAATATCCTCTATATCATCAAAGCTCGTGACAAATATGCATATATCATCAAAGCCCATGACAACTGTGCATTTATCATGAAAGCTATTTACAAATATGCATTAATCATCAAAGCTCATGACAAATATGCATCCATCATCAACATGCTGCGAATACTGGTATTCAATAGATTTAGAGAAAATGATTGAACTAAAGAAATTATAGATGTACTGATTTATGTTATTGTATTTTGTTAAATTATATTCGACGTTTTCATTTGCATATCGTTGCAGGTCCCAATTGTCGGAAGAATTCCCCTATAGCTTTTTATGCCGTAATGACACAATCGCAAAAGAATGTTGTCTTCGGCAAGAAAATTATCTTCCAGAATGCTATCCTGAACAGCGGCAACGGGTATAATCCCAAAGTCGGAGTCTTTACAGCGCCAGTTAGTGGCACGTATTTGTTCTCTGCAAACGTATTACACCCACCACTCAAACACAACTTGATCGTATCATTCACGCTCTCTAGAGGCACTTACAAAACGAACGCCAATATCTTCTTCGCAGCAGGCCGTAGGTGGGGCGGAGGCAGCCAAACAGTGATCGTTAAAATGGACAAGGGCCAACACCTCTGGTTGCAGAACAACGCGAAGAACAATTTGAAGAAAGGCTTTCCATCAATTTACGGCCACGCTTTTACTTCGTTTTCGGGAGTTAAGCTAGACTGAGCGTGCGCACCGAGGTACTTTAAAAAAGTAAAGGCGAGTATTGCTAGCGTGGTAACTTAATGGGACAGTAAACCAATTGAAACTCCGCATAAGTTTTTGCTTACCCGTACAATCGCACTAATGGCATTGAAATCTAATAATATTGATATTTAAGTTATAAATACATGTTTGATGATCGACAATAATTAGTTATATAAATATCGTTTTGAAATAGACCCACATCGGTTATGTTAAATTTTTGCAATGTACAGTTTTATGAATGTATTATATTATGTTGGATTCATATATTTGTAACATATGTAATATGTTACATCTTGGCATAATTGAGATAATGTGACGTAACATCAAAAGGTGAGGTACACGAACGTAACGCTTAAACGACGTCGTTTTCTGATATTGTTACGAATACGTAAGATTATTACGATTGATATTTTTTTCCGATTTTCAGAAAGCTTTTGATAGCTTAGACCATAGTTTTATGTACAAAGGTTAAGATAGCATGGGCTTTAGCCAGTCTTTATTACAGTGGGTGAAACTGTTTTATAATAATGCACAATCTTGTGTAATTAATAATGGGTATTTTTCTGAATTCTTCGACACCAAAAAGGGAGAACGGCAGGGTTGTCCCCTCTCGCCCTATCTTTTTATCATATGCAGTGAATTACTAGCTAACCATATAAGACATAATACAAATATAAAAGGAATTCACATAGGCAACATCGAACTCAAACAAACATTATTCGCAGATGATGCCTGTTTTCTTCTTGACGGCAGTGAAAAGTCATTTGAATTGTTAATTATTACCCTTGAAAATTACTCCACTATATCCGGTTTAAAATTAAATAACAATAAATGCTCTGTAATGAAATTAGGTGCACTTATAAACAGAAATGTAAAATTTTGTCCACATAAAACATCTGATTGCGACTGTAAAAGCGCGACCACACTAGGAATAACAATATACAATAATACTAATTTAACGACTGAACACAATATATGTAATAAAATTCAAGAATTTAAAAACTGTTTACATAAATGGAGAAAATGGAATCTTTCACTGATAGGAAATATCACGGTTATCAAAACTTTTGCATTACCGAATCTTATATACCCATTTACAGTTTTAGAAAGACCAGACGAAAATAAATTGAAAACCTTAAAAACAACTATTTTCAAATGTGTATGGAATGATAAACCCGACAGGATAAAACGTGATCAAATTATACAGGAATATGAAAATGCGGGTTTGAAAATGATTGATATAGATTTATACATCAACCTGAATCAAAATTAACCAAATTATACATTATTTTTCTAGAAAAGTATGGTAATTATTTATTGTTAAAAAATCGCATCAAACCTGACGATATAAACACACTAAACATTCGATCAGTGTTTGTAAAGGACATATTCAAGGTCTAGAATAAGGTCAACGCGCAAAATAACATCACACAAATCGGGAAAAAAATTATTTGGAATAATTCCTTTATAAAAAATTCACACGGTTTATTTTTCTATAAAGAATGGCATATTACAGGAATCAATGATGTAGAACAAATATACGACTATGGAACAAGGCAATTTATAGTTTTTAGCAATTACAAAACTTGTACGGGTTAAATACCAGAGATTTCCTGAAATACTTTAGTCTTATAAAAAAGTGTGCCACTAGAATGGAAAGAAAAGCTGAAATCTGAAAACATTAGTATTCAACCGCAAGAATATTTACTCTCATTAATTTCAGAGTCAACTAGAATCTGCAAATTAGTATACCAAAAACTCGTACTAACAAAGCAAATCAATCCAATTAAGGCAATTGCGAAATGGGAACTATTTTTAATATAGAATTAGAAACGAATACATTGTTTATTCAACCATTTAGACTGACACATGATACCAAGCTAAGATCGTTCCAGTATAAATATATTATGCAAATTCTTCCAAACAATAGCTATCTATTGTTATGTGGTTTAACACAATCCAATATTTGTGATTTTTGTAGTATGTCAGTAGATTCGAATGTGCATATGTTTTGGGAATGTCCTGTAATTCAACATTTTTGGAACGGTGTTTAAGTGTATATCGAACTAACAGCGAATTTGCCGTTTATTTCATATTTTGACTATGAACATATAAGCTTCTGTAACGTTTCAGCAGGTCATTCGAACATGTCACAGATTGTTAATTTTATCATATTGTTGGCAAAATTATATATTTTTAGAAATAATTGCCAAAACAGTATACCCAATATTAATCATTTTATAACATTTCTTCAGAATAGGCTCAAAATTGAGGAGATAATTGCTTTCAATAAAAATCAAATAGAAACTTTTAGAACAATTTGGAATAGTTTTTTTTAACATAATTCATTTAAAATTGTAGTCTGAATATGCATGTTATGATTTAATCTATTTTTTCGAAGTGTATTAAATTATTATTTTGCTACAGTCTCATGTAAGACTCTCGTCAGATGTTTGTAGTATTGTTTTTTCTTTGTATGTTCGTTGTTATTACCATGATTATATTCTCTTTGCTGAAATAAAATTATAAAATTGTATGTACAATTGTTGTAAGTTAACAAATATGTTCATACACTTTAACATACACGATACGATTATTAGTACGAAAACTTCAAGCACTCATTCGTTTAATAAAATTATTAAATTACACATCTAGAAACGAACTATCATTTGAAAAATAATTGAATTTATTTAAAGAAAATTCAAATTGGTCAACCCTTATAAATTATATAAAAGAAAAGTGTTGGATAAGAATTAACGTAATGAGAAAACTTAATTTCAAACTTGATAGACAATCCCTTGAAACTATATACATCTCGTTTATTTGTCCAATTCTCGAATACGGTGACATCCTATTCGACAATTGCACACAGTCCGAAATATATAAGCTCGAAACAAATCAACACGAAGCAGCAAGAATTGCTACGGGCACAACAAAACTAGTATCTATTGAAATACTTCAATCAGAAATCGGTTGGGAATCTTTATAATCTAGGCGAAATAAACACAAACTCATTATGTTTTACAAAATGAAAAATTCGCATGTTCCTGATTACCTTGCTAACCTTGTCCCGCTTACAGTAGGTCAGTCTGTCCCGTACTCTTTAAGAAATAGAAGCGTAATCAAAACGTCAACTTCCGAACATCATTCTAAAGGACACATTTCTACCCTCAACCATCACCAGTTTCAATTCCTTGCCAAGTCATATTCAAAATGCATCTATTGCCGCATTTAAAAATATGTTGAATACTAACACTGAACCTTCCAGTAGTCCAAAACACTTTTACCGTGGGCCGCGAAATCTTCAAATTTTACATACACGTCTTCGCAACAATTGTAGTTCTCTAGGTGCCCGTCTTTTTAGAAAAAACATTAATGATACGCCTATCTGCAGTTCTTGTGACGAAATAGAAGACTGCAACCACTTTTTCTTTCATTGTGCTAAGTTCAGTGTAGAACGAGCTCAGCTTATAAATAGTGTATCGCAGATATGTTCTCCATCACTATATGTTTTTCTGTTTGGTGATCCTTCGCTTTCTGTCGATGAAAATTGTATCATATATGACCATAAAAATTCATAAAATTAACCAAGAGATTCTAGCCGCCATCCATTTTCTTCTCTCTACCACTCTTCTTTTCCATAAATTTCTACATGACCGTTTACAACCTCGAAATCAATACTATTTTTCTGTTAATGTTTCCTCCCCCCCCCCTCAATTTCTATTTCTTTCCCCCTGTAAAATTGCTTGGTTCTTTCCATCAATGTTGGTGGACTTGTAAATACGTTGCATTCTGTATTATGGTTTTTGGAATTGTAAGTTGCATTTTGCATCTTGTATTGTCAATTTACTACGACGTCATGACATAATGTCATGCGTAAATATAATATTTATCGGGAGAGGGCTCCAATGAGGTTCGCCTTTCAGCCCAATCCTATGTCAATGTCATGTAACTTTTGAATATGTTACTATGTCGTAATAAATAAGTTTAAACTAAATAAGTGAAGTTAATTTACAATTAATATTCTATATTTAAAATAGAATGATGAAACAATTATAATGGTATTCCTGTTTTCTTGTTTAAACAAAAATAAGGACAATATATATTTCATACATTTCAATTCAAATATACATACAAACGGGGCGTATAATTCAGTTTGATTAAACATATATATCTTTTTAATTTACGCAACTACTATACTTATTTACACTGAAAAGTCTTCTAAAGTGTATTTAGAAAATACTATATTTTTGCATTTTCTGTAGTTATTTACTTTACACTAAATTCAGTCATGAGTATAATTATATGCTTTAAAGCATAGCCAGGAGGAATTACTGTGTACCATAATTCTCATATCACTCTTCTATCCATGTCAAAACACGTTTGAGATCATTTTCAGGAATAGCGACCTTAACATTTGCTTTTACAGTTTCTAGCAAATAAACGATTGAGTATACACTAACAATAGCAAACTTGCTCTTCATCAGACTGAACATTAAGGGCCCGCATTTTTTATAGTAATGGCCCGTGATAACTTCGGCAGTTCTTGGGAATACACTTCCCCAATCGTCTTGCTCATTTTTCTCCAACGTAACTGCGGCATTGCCACGAAATTGGTGACTGGCAAATGGCTCCAATAGTTTGCACAGGTACGCAAACATTTCATCACTGCTTGTTTGTTTTTTTACGAACATAAGCTTTTTCCTCGTGCTATTCGCTTTGGACAGTATCTCACCATACTCAAACTTTTCACAATCTACGATTTCATCGGATCTTTCTTCTTCCATTAATTTCAGTAATGATACACCACACGTGCCACAATTTCTGTTGATGCAATCAGCCCTGTAGTAGTTCTCATTTTCATCCTTTCCACATAAATTTTCTTTAAGTAATTCAGGTACACTACTGTACACCAGAAACTCCAAATCCTCGCCACGTTTCTCTCTCAGCTGTAGTCTTCTCTTCATGCATGCTTTATGGAAAGTGTTGATTTCTACGTGATACCTGCACATACATGTATTTCTATCGCTTTCCTTCTCAGATGATCTTTGTGAAATATTCACCTCCGCGTGTTTTCTTTTAAACGAATAATAGGTTTTCGGTCTGACTGACATCTAAAACTTGTACAGCATGGCTTACAAACACACGCGCAGATAATCTTTCACGTTTAAGGTCTTTATTTCCTGTAGGACGCGAAATGCCGATGCTTAACCAAAAGTCATAAACAGTTCTTTTAACATAGTCTGATATTTAGTTTGAACGAGTTTTATTCCTTGTGAGGGTCCAACCTGAGGCATCGTCCTTAAGAACGGTAGTACGTATCCGCTGCCCGCCGGTCATATAACGCCGATGGACGCCCATGTATTTTCAAGATTTTTTTGCATATTCGCTCTTACACTTTTTCTCTACTCATTGCAGAAAAAATAACATTTCTACTTTGAATGTTTTCATCGTATCTGCGTTTTTTGTTTTGTTCAATGCTGATGTTACATCAACAAGCACACTGGTTGATAGGGATTCGTCGCTGTTGCACTGAAAAACATCTGTAAGATTTTGTACTTTGGACGATTTTGTTTTCAAATACAAAGACATTAACTGTGTCCTCTGACTTGGCGATGCCGGTAATACGGGCAAAAGCACGCCGCGTAGCGGCGTGCGTTGACCGTTTATTTGTATCAATTTTCTGAAATACAAAGAGACATTACCTTATAGGCTATCAAGTCAAATAATTCCTGCCGTCATCTATTTTCGCGATGGAAAATCATAGACCGCTGGAGCAACATAGACACTTCGAAAAACGCTATATGATACGCAGATGCATTCCTCAAGAAATAATACGTCATGGCAGTGATTATTGCGTAGCGGATCGTACTCTATGTTATTGTATTAAATGTTTATCACCGCCAAAATGCGATTTTTGTTTTTCTTCCTATTTGCCTGTTTCCCGGCCTAACGCCGTTACGGGAATAAGCCAAATACCAAAGACTGCTATACTAAATTTCGCGTTCACTTTTCCAAACATAATGTTCAGAAATATAACCCGTCTAAAATGTATTGCATAATTCTAGATTTCTTTCGAATTTATTTGCTTCGATCTATTTGATTTCGGATTGTTATTATTATCCTCATAAATCAATAAACGCTTGTTTAAAAAGAATGTCTTTTAAAATTTTATTGTCAGTATCGGTATTCTCGCGGTATTTCAAATGCGCCACCCTACAGTACGTGCTGTTTACATGTAAGAGTTCGTGACACAATTTGCATTCGCTCTCAGACAGCAGTTTTACATGTGATCATTAGCAATAATCTAGTAAATTGCGGTTGTAATCCATCAGAAACAAGTTTATTTACAAAATGTATCGATATTGCGATTGAACTGTTTTGTATTTTAGCTCAGTTTCAACTTGTTTAAACCTCGTCTGCTCTCACTTTGCCGAGGTTACATATTACTATATACAGATTAGGCCTAAAACCCCGAAACACTGTTGGATTTTCGTACCAAAATATTCCAGATTGTTCAAAATTAAACAAAAACCTGGTATTTACAAAACGCCTGCATCATTTATCAAATTTTAAGATTTGTGTTCTCTGTTAATTTTCCATTTTTAGAAGCTGTTCTGCCAAGCACTGGGCATCACACAAGCCATTCTATTGAGCAAAACTGACAGTTTTGGTTTCCAGAAATCAACAAAGGAGGGATTCCTGAATTATCAAAGTTTCCATGGAATGAAGTTTTTAGCCATGGTGATCTTGTTTATTGGTTCTGAAGGTTTACTTTAAAGGAACATATGTGAACTTTTATAGAACTTTGTAGAGTCTATATCTGTCTGTCTGTAAACAAAAATCAGCTATCACATTATAAAGACGTATATGCAAACATTGTTAATGGGTTGTTAAATTAACGATTTGGAGGCAATTAACATGTTGAACAAAAGCGATTGTTCCGATGCAAATTTAGCCTATAAGTCGACAAGTGTCTGCAACTAAATGTTAAACTTGCAATACAACAACTTACCACAAGTTGATAAAAGAACACCGAACGTAGACGTTGTGATCATTTAGTAAGACAGTGTAATTATAAACAGTAGCAACTAGCTTCATAAATTAATGAATTGGCTGTTAATTGTTGTCCCATGATAAATATTGTATATGCTAGTAAAAAACCAGCATTGTTTATTTATAAAATTGTATTTATACTATATTGTTTTGAATAAACTGCATACTATTCTGTATTATTCTTGTTTTTCATAATGCATTGAATGGATAATGATACATAAGGAATTCATTCAACAGTTTTTCAAAAAATAACATCACTTTGTAACTACATAATACGTAAATATTCTTGTAAGTTGATGACAGTGTTTAAGCATTACTGATTGTGTTACTAGTCTTTTATGCGCAAATAAATGATGTAAAGTGTTCACTTCTCTATAATGTATCGCAATGCATTACCATATAAGTTTTATATATGGACTGAATATACTAACATAATTTACATGCTTCTTCTAAGCCTAGACAGACGGATATATAAACATGCAAATTCGTTGAATTGATATCCCCCGCCAAACTAGAGCTTTGTCACAGACGTGACGTATACCCCCACATGCTTCATTGACCCAGAATATATACAAAGGGCCATAACTCCGTTATTACCAGATGATGTACAATGCCATTTGGAATGCATGATCCTCTAATCCGTATATATACTCATACCAAGTTTCAATGAAATCCACCAAAGCACTTCCGAGATATGGCTCCGGACACAAAAGTGCCGGACGGATGGACAGACGGACGGAAGGACGGACAACGCCAAAACAATATTCCTTCGCCTTTGGGGCGGGGGATAATAAGCTCATATGATTACTGAAATATATGTGTGTGATGTTTGTGTTATAAGAATGTATAAATTAAAAAAAAAAATATGGATGATATAACCTTATGTTTGTTTGCATTCAAATATTTACCATACAGCTACAAACTTAGTGTATGCAGTTTAGACTGTGATTTTTGAATTACTACGAAATGGCTCGTTTTTAATGGAAACATAATTTAAACTATGCGACAATAGTTTGCAAAAGAAGACTTTAACCTTGTGAGATACCGGTATTTATGAAATATTTCAATTGCAAAAAAAAACAAGTAAGATATCCTTCAGTTCACATAATTATACATTGATAATCCCGTCAATCAAAATTGATCTGACACATTACATTATTTTGATTATGTTAAATCAGTTTATGATTGAATCAACAGCTTACTTTGACTTGAGACATTTGATGAAATAACCTGTTTCCTGGGTAGGACCAGTAATTGGCATCTTAAGGGTTATCTAAAGAACACTTCCACTTAAGGGATCAAGGCCGAGACCCCTAAGTCACTAAGCGGACACCATATCTACCACGCCGCAGCCACCGAACCAGCTTTAAATTTCAGACGCTGAAAAAGCACACAATTATGAGATATTAAATGTTAAAGTTTGGCAGATGTAAAACGCTTTTTTTTCATCAAGCAAAACATAAGATTAATTTTGGCTGAGTTACTTTATCATTGAAACAATTATAATTACGATACGTGGTTATCAAATAAGCTTTTGCCCGTAAATACTGTAGCACCTATTATCATATTAATTAATTTCCTTAAACGCACAATGTGCGCGGCCGTGCCATTCTATTGCTGTAATCAGGTGGTGTAATTAAATCACGTTGTTGTTTCTCCTTTTTGTTTGTTTCATAACGGCGTTGATATTCCCTGTGTTTCTCCTTTACTATTGTACAGTGTTGCACGATTGTTTATGGTTTAAAAGAAATACACTGAAGAATTTCGTAGGAATAATGAAGTCATTTCGTTAAAAAATGACGTCATTTTACAGTAAAACAGTGCAAATTAAGTGGTGTGTAACCCCTAACGGTCCATATACAAAAAAAGTGACCGGTCCATATACTATTAGGTTCCTCTATCGCATTTTATAGACTGAAACCGGTCATATAGATATAGAAGGACCAATATCTCTGAGGTGTAATATATAGAGGGCATTTGTTGGATTCGATGGAATATCGATTTTATTTCACGAGTGATCATATAAAATAATATTTTCACTCGTGGCTGGCGCTTTCTGTTATTATTTGTATTATCCTGATGAAGGCGTAAGCCGAAACGTTGATAAAAAAGGAAAGAAAAATATGTGTTTTTGTTGGATTTATCATACTATATTACATATGTAATATGTTACATATTTGCATAATTGCGATACTTTACAATCTAGTATCGACCATTTAATGTAGTCAAATAAAAATAATATAACGTTTGTTAAATAGGTTTATTGCTAACATAGTATTCACGGTGCCTATATCAGGTGACTTTTTAAGATCTGTGCTGGCAGAATAAAGCGCGAACCAGATAACATTTTTAAGGATGCCTTTGTTTAAATAAATATTTCACCATTTCCATTTTAAATGGGATAAAGTGGAGAGCCCGCTCATTCGTGAGAGTTTTCTGTAGACATCATGAATTTTTAAAACAAATATTTAATAAGTATTTTTTCAGTAAAGTGCAAAAATGTCGCATCAGTGTGGGGACCTCATATTAGAAACGCGCGGTTGCCCTTTACTGAAAACATGCTAATTCGTTTAAAGAAAATCATGATACCTAAAGCAAACTCTCACGAATGAGCGGGCTCTCCACTTAATCCCATTAAAAATGGTAAAATAATTAAAAAGACATCCTTAAAAATGGTATCTGGATCGCGGCGCTTTATTCTCCCAACACATATCTTAAAAAGTCACCTGGTATAGACACCGTGGTATTTAAACAGCGCAGTCAATTTCAAAGGCCTTGCTGGTCTAATCAGAGCGCTCGAGATTGTTCTTTAAAAATTAGAGGATCCTTATTAGCGGGATCATATGGTGCTTGAATTCAGTGGAATTGTTCACTTTTTGATAAAAGCAACAAACTTGGCACATTTGTAGATTAAAGTATTTTATTGATTTTTAGCTATGGACCCATCTCCAATTTTCAAGATGGCCGCCATTTTCAAGATGGCCGCCAAGCTGGCCGCCAAAATTTAGGAAACTACATGTTACTGCCATATTTGATTAAAATATTCTGTTTTTGGCATTGAAATTAGCTGTTTTATGTTATAAATTAATTAAAATATGTTTCTACATGAAAAAAATGAATTAAATATTGCATATAAGTCAAAATGGCTTCCAAAATGGCCGCCTAAAGTACCAAAAATAGGATTTTCCTACTCCAATCTATAATTTCAATATTCAACGAAAGTATGTTATATAAGCAAGTGTTTTCCTTTTTTGTATTTACAGATTTCTTCATTTGTATAATATTCTCAACATATTGTTTCAGTCCTAAAATAAAGAAATAACTGCATTCAACGAGTTCACTCTTCCAGACCTTAAAGCTGCCTTAAAATCTAACCGCGGTCACATTCCTTCACCACATAATTGGTGCTTGAATTCAGTGGAATTGTTCACTTTTTGATAAAAGCAACACACTTTGATCATTGGTAGTTTAAAGTATTTAAGACAAAATAGGCTATGGACCCAATTCATATTTTTCAAAATGGCCGCCAACCTATTAAAAAAAGGAGAAAATATCGAGGTGCTGTTTTTTTTGTTGCGATCTTTTACAAATCAAATACAATACTTTATTACTAATTATGCTGATAATCAAAAATCTTGGCAAGAAAAACATTTATTATAAGTATTTTGTTAATTTTGTACTTTTTTTAAGGTCAAAAGGTCATTTTTGGGGGGGGGGGGAATTATGCTTTTTTTGGCAAATATTCATTTACTTTAATAATAAATAAATCCATAAAGCAGATTATCATGGTCCGAGAGCGCAGGTGTTTATTGCAAGTGTTGAGGCCATTTTTGTGTATATTTGAAAAATGAATTTTATATCCTTCCAGAAAACCCATTTCTTATGTGTCACAGCCGTGCATATCAATGATTTTTTGGGTAAAATCACTCAAAATCTAAAGTTTTCCCTCTGATTTCTGGAATAATTAAATAAATAGACATTTTCAGTCATGGGAATTCACCCAGGGTTTCAGTTTTGTGGTATTAAATAAGTATCAGAAACCTTTCTGATAATTCAGAAAAACAAATAATTGTACATGTTATTTTTTAAAGGGAAAAACCACCATTCGCATTTTATTTTTGCAAATTTGACCATTTTTCAAATTTTAATTCTGCAAAATCTTTTACAAAGTTAACAATTTCCAACATATTTGTCTAATCAGTGTTTTAAAAACACACATATGGCCTCCTTGTTTCATTCCAACAATGACTTTTTTATCAACATCTACTAGTGATTTTTGGTTGAAATGATAAAATCACACACAAAACTGCTGATTTTTAGAATAATTTGATTAAATTTAATTTGTTAAACATGTGATCATTATAATAATCAAATATTGTTCGCATATACACAATTGCATATAAGATCACTCTAATCAAACAATGCAAATAAGATCACTCTAAACAAACAATGAAATGACCGCAGTGTTATTATAGGTCAAAACCACTATTTGTTACTGTTTATGTAGGTTAAAAAACACTAAATTTTAACTGTTTTAGTCCATTTTTCAGGTTTTAGTTCCTCGAATTTTTACTCAACTGAAATAATTTTCAAAATAGTAGTCTAACTATTGTATTAAAAACACACAAAAGGGTTTCCTGATTTAATTGAAACATGAACATTTTTTAATGACGACTTTTATTGAGATTTCAGGAACAATATACGAAATCAAACACAAAACTGCTGATTTCTGGAATAATTTGATATAGTTAGATTTATAACACATGTTTTCACGATAATAATAACAATTGTTCGTCTTTGTACATATGCGAATAACATAGCTCAAAACAAAACATTCCAATGAGTACTGTGTACTTGTAGGTGTAAAACCACTAACTTTTTTTACATTTTCTTGCATTTTGAGTCATTTGACCTGATTTATTTGTGCGGTTTTCATACAACAATTGCAAATGTCGATATCTATCTGCTATCATTTTAATGATCAACATTAAAAAGGGCCACAGACTAAAAATTGACAGACTGACTGACAGACCATGAGTCCCATTCAGTTTCTCCGATAGGGACAATAATTGTTTGATTTTCATGTGAAATGTTAAAAATTAATATTTATTGAAAGTATACGTAGTTAAACTATTGTTTCATGTTGATAAGAATTGTGCGTGATAAATGCTAGTAGATGTGTGTACATGAAAAACAGTACATGTATCAACTATAATAATTTATCGTGTATATAAAGTATGTTTTATGTCTAGATGAATTTAAATAACTGTTTGAATTTCATGTCAAATGTTGTTACATGTAACAGTTGTGTGACATAAAATGTTAGTAGATGTTTTGTTTATAATGATACTGTAAATGTATAAAATATAGTAAAACGTTTTGCGTTCCGTTACAAAGTACATGTATAAATAAATCAAGAAAGTTGTTAAAAGTACCAAGTGGCCCTTTTTCAACCTATTAACACTAATATCAATACATTAGATTATTTTTAAATTGAAAATGTTATAGGGCATATTAAAGCAATGTTGGATCATTTTAAATGTTAGCAGATAGATATCGACATTTGCAATTGTTGTATGAAAAACGCACAAATAAATCAGGTGAAATGACTCAAAAATCAAGAAAATGTTAAAAAGTTAGTGGAGTTAAACCTGCAAGTACACTGTACTCATTGGAATGTTTTGTTTTGAGCTATGTTATACGCATATGTACAAAGACGAACAGTTTTTATCATTATCGTGATCACATGTGTTATAAATCTAACTATATCAAATTATTCCAGAAATCTGCAGTTTTGTGTTTGATTTCGTATATAGTTCCTTAAATCTCACTAAAAGTCGTCAGTAAAAATTCGAGGAACTATATATGCGAACAATATTTGATTATTATAATGATCACATGTCTTATCAATCTAATTAAATCAAATTATTCCAGAAATCAACAGTTTTGTGTGTGATTTTATTCATTTCCACCCAAAATCACTAATAGATATTGATAAAAAAAGTCGTTGTTGGAATGAAACAAGGAGACCATATGTGTGTTATTAAAACACTGATTAGACAAATATGTTGGAAATTGTTAACTTGGTAAAAGATTTCGCAGAATTAAAATTTGAAAAATGGTCATATTTTCAAAAATAAAATGCGAAATTTGGTGGTTTTTCCCTTAAAAAAATTACATGGAAAATAATTTGTTTTACTGAATTATCAGAAAAGTTTCTGATACCTATTTAATACCCCAAAACTGAAACCCTAGGTAAATTCCCATGACTGAAAATGTCTATTTATTTAATTGTTCCAGAAAGCAGAGGGAAAACTTTAGATTTTGAGTGATTTTACCCCCAAAAAAAAATCATTGATATGCACGGCTGTGACACTTAAGAAATGGGTTTTCTGGAAGGATATAAAATTCTCTTTTCAAATATACACAAAAATTATTGGCCTCAAAACTTGCAATGAACACCTGCGCTCTCGGACCATGATAATCTGCTTTATGGATTTATTTATTATTAAAGTGAATGAATATGAATATTTGCCAAAAAAGCATAATTCCCCCCCCCCCAAAAAAAAAGGACTGACCTTTAAACCTTACAAAAAGTACAAAATTAACAAATACTTATAATAAATGTGTTTCTTGCAAAGATTTTTGATTATCAGCATGATTAGTAATAAAGTATTGTAATATTTCATTTGATTTGTAAAAGATCGCAACACAACATCAGCACCTCGATATTTTCTCCTTTTTTGATAGGTTGGCGGCCATTTTGAAAATGGCGGCCATTTTGAAAAATATGAATTGGGTCCATAGCCTATTTTGTCATAAATACTTTAAACTACCAATGAGCAAAGTGTGTTGCTTTTATCAAAAAGTGAACAATTCCACTGAATACAAGCACCATATGTGGTGGAGGATGTGACCGCGGTTAGATTTTAAGGCAGCTTTAAGGTCTGGAAGAGTGAACTCGTTGAATGCAGTTATTTCTTTATTTAAGGACTGACACAATATGTTGAGCATATTATACAAATGAAGGTATCTGTAAATACAAAAAAAAACACTTGCTTACATAACATACATTCAATGAGTTATGAAATTATAGATTAAAGGTGGAAAATCTTATTTTTTTGTACTTTAGGCGGCCATTTTGGAAGCCATTTTGACTTATATGCAATATTTAGTTCATGTTTTTTTCATGTAGAAACATATTTTCATTATTTAATAACATAAAACAGCTAATTTTAATGCCAAAAACAGAATATTTTAATCAAATATGGCAGTTACATGTAATTTCCTAAAGTTTGGCGGCCATTTTGGCGGCCATCTTGAAAATGGCGGCCATCTTGAAAATTGGAGATGGGTCCATAGCTAAAATTGAATTAAATACTTAAATCTACAAATGTACCAAGTTTGTTGCTTTTATCAAAAAGTGAACTATCATTTCACCATATGACCCCACTATATGCCGCTAAACTCAACCTTAAAGTGCTAAAGATTTAATAGTCTACGACAATAATTACGGGTATTAATCACGGGCCCCACCTCTTGTATGCGATGCATTAACAAATGAGCAAATGTTACTTCCGAGGTGGCGCTAAGGACGATGTTTTGAAAATTCACCGATTATTCTACAGGGTGAGTAAGTTGTATATGTTTTTTACACATATTTTGCATTATTTTCATACAATCACAACCCATTTGGAAACGTGAAGACCTTTATAAATTGTGTCATAGGGGAGTTTATGAAAGCAAATCGGTGCATTTTTTTCTGTGCGACGAGCACATTTCCGACCACTGAAATCGCTAACGACAGCAAACTATTGCTTTAAACATGTACAAGTTGTTGCATCCACAAAATAATAATCTTCCAAATCACTCGTGAATTAAAATTGAAGATTTATCTAAGCCAACAAGAAACATGATTTAAATATACAGTAACAAATAACGGTCACAATCAATAGACACAATATAATGGACCACCAACGATAGCCATGAGCGTTTTTATGACTATATATTTTTACACTTATTTCTATTGCAAGTCCGGCATCGTTAGTGGTATTATGACCTCATTTCATATTTTTCAATTGCAAGTCAAGATCGTAGGTGGTCCCTTTCATCTGTTATATTAAAGGACGTCATAAAGAAATGATTCCATGAAAATGTCCAGATAACCGATACAATTACCCATTGTATTATTTAAACATCGGTGGAAAACAAAAAATAACAAGAGGGCCATGATGGCCCTGAATCGCTCACCTGACTCATTAAGATCAGATGAAAACTATGACCTCTATTGTCTACACAATGTTTTTCTATGATTTGACCTAGTGACCTAGTTCCTGACTCTAGATGACCCAAATACAATCCCAATCCAGATTTCATCAAGATAAACATTATGACCACAGTTCATAAATATTGGATGAAAACTGTGACCTCTATTGTCAACACAAGGTTTTTCTATTTATTTGACCTAGATTTTTACCCCAGATGACCCAAATACAATCCCACCCAGTATTCATCAAGAATTCTGACCAAATTTCATAAAGGTTGGATGAAAACTGTGATCTCTAATGTCTACACAAGGTTTTTCTATGATTTGACCTAGTGACCTAGTTTTTGACCCCAGATGACCCAAATAAAATCCCAACCCAGATTTCATCAAGATAAACATTCTGACCAAATTTCATAAAGATTGGATGAAAACTGTGACCTCTATTGTCTACAGAAGGTTGTTCTATTATTTGACCTAGTGACCTTGTTTTTGACCCCAGATGACCCAAATACAATCCCAAACCGGATTTCATCAAGATAAACATTTTGACCAAATTTAATCAAGATTGGATGCAAACTGTGACCTCTACTGTCTACACAAACAAATTGTTGACGGACGGACGCACGGACACACGCAGGCACGCACAACGGACGCCGGACAGCACACTATCACATAAGCTCACTGTGTCACTTCATGACAGGTGACCTAAAAATATATGTCGGAGATAAACATGAACAGTTGTGGTTAAAATCCCATAGAAACAAGGGCTGTTTGTAAAACATGCATGCCCCCCTATATGGGCTATAAGTTGTAGTAGCAGCCATTGTGTGAATACGTTTTTCGTCACTGTGAATGGTGGTGGTGGTGGTGGTGGTGGTGGTGGTGGTGTAGTAGTAGTAGTAGTAGTAGTAGTAGTAGTAGTAGTAGTAGTAGTAGTAGTTGTAGTAGTAGTAGCAGAAGTAGTAGTAGTAGTAGTAGTAGAAGTAGTAGTAGAAGTAGTAGTAGTAGTAGTAGTAGTAGTAGTAGTAGTAGTAGTAGTAGTAGTGGTAGTAGTAGTAGTAGTAGTGGTAAAAGTAGTAGTAGTAGTGGCAGTAGTAGTAGAAGTAGTAATAGTAGACGTGGTGGTGGTGGTGGTGGTGGTAGTAGTACTAGTTGTAGTAGTACTAGTAGTAGTAGTAGTAGTAGTAGTAGTAGTAGTAGTAGTAGTAGTAGTAGTAGTAGTAGTAGTAGTAGTAGTAGTAGTAGTAGTAGTGGTAGTAGTAGTAGAAGTAGTAGTAGTAGTAGTAATAGTAGAAGTAGTAGTAGTAGTAGTAGTAGTAGTAGTAGTAGAAGTAGTAGTAGTAGTAGCAGTAGCAGTAGCAGTAGCAGCATTACAAGACCAATACTTAAGAATGATCAAATGGGAAAAGGTAACATAGCACCAGCAGTAAATATGGGGCTCATTTACAGGTCAGATTTGGAATCTCTGCTGTAAAATGAGATTTTGAATGAATTAAAGGGAGGCAAATCTGTAATAAAAAGAACATGCATAAACCGTAGTTGTTTCCCTTGTTTGAACCATGCTAAATCCTTACAAGTTTGGAAAGAATTGGATGAAAAATTTGGACTTTATTGCATAACACCATTTTCTCAATTCAAGGGGAGGTAATTCTGTACTTCATGGACCAATAATGCTAATTTTTTGTAGGGTTTGTGTCCTCATTGATATAAAGACACTGTGCAAATTTGGAAAGGATCGGACAAAAAATGTGGAAGATTTTTGAAAGTTTTCACAAAATAGGCAAAAACGAATAAACATGCAAAGTTCAACGAGCTCCTGCGGCCATGTTTTTTGACGAATCAAATTTCTTTGAACAACTTTTTCAGGGGAGCCCTCAAAGGTCATCCCTGTGAAATTTTTTGAAAATCTGATGAGCGGTTTCTGACAAGAAGATTTTTTAAGGTTTTTACCATATATGGTCATGGCGGCCATCTTGGTTATGTGATCAAATTTTTTTTAACAATTCTTTTGTCCCATGACCTAGGGATGCTCCACATGAAATTTAGTTGAAATTGGCTCAATGGTTTAGTAGAAGAAGATGTTTACAAATTTGTATACGGACGGACGGACGGACGGACGCCGGACGCTGAGTGATCACAATAGCTCACCTCGAGCTATCGCTCAGGTGAGCTAAAAACAAAATCGGTATCGGGGTATCGGTTGGTATCGATAACACTTTATTAACTCACCAGCACCGTTATGTTGGGATGGTTTGAACACGTGTCTACCATAGAGTGAGCCATTCGTTCTGCATCCTTGTACAGGTTAATACACTGAAACAAATGCACATATTTATACAGATATAATCTTAATTAACAAATAGATACATTAACATTTGTTAATAATAATTTTGGACGTTTACTACAATGTGTATACTAGCGACCAAGCTTTAGATACCTTTAGAATCGTTGAAAGATTGGACGAATTTTGAATCGTGCCTTGCATATATATATATATATATATATATATATATATATATATATATATATATATATATATATATATATATATATATATATATATATATATATATATATATATATATATATATTACATGTACATATGTATATATACACATGTTTACTATTAAAATATGTGTATTATCAGGGTGCATAATCAAACGGGGTTTCCTGAGTTCTAAACACGGACTGGACAGAATGTAAATACACGTTTAAGCACTTTATTCTGCAAATATCTCAAGTTATTGAAATATATTTGCAAACATCTTTAGTGCATAAAAGACAGTTTTTCTTGCAGTCTGTGTCGATATCTTAAGGTGTAAGAATTAATCCTTGAATACGTCATAATCGGTTACAAAATTCTGCGTTCGCGAAGCATTTTCCATGTACATAAATGCAGTAGACATCGAATTTTTGTCCAAGAAAACAGGCTTATTAATAAAGAAGTTCTGATTACATTGCCATACGCAGAATAAAACACTGTCTTTTATGCACTAGTTAAAATTCTTAAAGTCTCTATAACGCTCAAAATCAACGAAAATTTCGTTGATTATTTCGTAAAATAAAGTTAACACCTTAACAATCAGTGTTCCTTATAGCAATAGCCAAAATTTCAACGCTAGATGTGGTATGATTACATAGATTTTTGTAGATACAAAATGCTCGTTTTCATTTATTTGTGGCCACAATTAATTCCCGCGAATATATCTATTCATACGACACACGAACACCATTTTAGTGTTCATGTGTCGTATGAATAGATATGCAAAACAATAATAAAAACGAGCATTTTGTATCTACAAACATCTATTTTACCAGACCGCATCTGACGTTGAAATTTCGGCAATTGCCATGAGGAACACTGATTTTTAATTGGTTACCGGTAAGTTTATTTTACGAACAATTGTACGAAATTTCCGTTGATTTTGAATAGTAATGTTACTTTAAGAAAAAGTGTTTTAAAAAAGTTATTGAAGAAAAAGCACCTCTTACCGGTGTGTGTAAATCAATTTATTTACGTTTAATTGGAACCCCACAAAGTCACGTGATCCTGCACCCTGATTTTTTGTTTCTGGGAAGCATATTTATTGAGTTCGCGTTGTTTAGTTTAAACCTATTTTAGCTCGATTGCATTGAAAGCCTAGGGCTTATATAAACGCGCTCGAGTCCGTTTTCTGGGCCTAGAACCAGTACTTGGTGTCTTTGGGGGGGGGGGGAATCCAAAGAACGCTCCCAAGGTGTTGATCGAACCCGTGACCTCCCGGTCGCTAGGCGGACACCATATCCATTACACCACGGCGACCTGAGTTTGCGTTGTTTGTTCGTTCGTTCGTAATTTAGTCCATCGTGTGCAACAACAAAAATACATCAATTTAAAACCAATGTGCTTACCATAGCATAAAAGTCTATACGTTATATACTGGAACATATGATCAGGGGTTTGCACTCGTTGCGTATGCAAGACTGACGTTGTATAACCGGCACTTAAAGGGGCCTTTTCACGTTTTTTGTAAATTGACACAATTAATTTTTCTAATGCAATACTACGAGGATTGCGTATATAAAGTATAAAATACTCCTCTCACGGATGGCCGAGTGGTCTAAGCGATATACCTTTACTCCAGGGGTCAGTGGTTAGAGCCAAGTGAAGGTTACTTTTTTTCTTCCTTTTTTTTTAAATTGTCTTCTTGTTGTTTTATCGGAGCTTTTTAGATCCAATGTTCACACTTATCAATAGAAAGCATTTAATGACACACTTCAATACATGCGAAAATCTGTGAAAATGTCTCTTTAACGGCCATCCAAACTAACCCACATAGACCAACTTAGCCTTATATGGAGATGGGTTCTCTGCTTGACGGTCATCTAACTGGACATGTGTGGTTTTCTCTGGGTTCCACGTCTCCCCCCTCCCCACTCCAAACAAAATTCACACAAACACAACAAAACAAGCCAAAAGCAAGTAAAAAATTGAACATCTTTGAGTAACATCTACATAGCTGGACATTGCAGCTGTAATTCAAAATTCGCCCTAATTTTCGAGATTCTAGTTAGTTAATTAGATAGGGGTGCTGGGATACACTCCGGGTCCACACATAATACAGCCTCGGGCGAATAATTTCATAAACTTTGATATACACACCTCAATGATTTTATTCGGAGCAGTTTGTGAATAGACCACATACATGTACGAGATAGGACGATCGAAATACACTTCTACCCCGTTAAGCAACCAACCCAATGTTACCACCAGACTTCTATCGGTGGACACGTTTTAAAGAGTCAATGGTTTTCCTATATACTAGTATTACAACAGTCGCAAACATTAATAGATTACTGGTATTTCAAGATTTACATACGTGCGTAACGGTGTTATGTTTCAGTCCATTATCATGCGGAATGTACACAGTTTTCACGGGTCCGGCAAGTTCAAAGTTTACAACGAAATCATGATTGTCTCCCTTGACCCATGTGTTAAAGGCTCTGGGCGGTTGAAATCCATCTCTTTGTGCCGATCGTTTTGTTTGCCGTCTATAGACGTGAACAATCTGTGTATCTTCTGAAAAAAAGATAAACAGACAACGATTTAAATAAATAATTGCGTTGACTCGTTTTAGAGTATCTGCCCATAGGCCAATCTTAAAGGGGCCTTTTCACAGATTTTGGCATTTTTTAACTTATTCATTAAATGCTTTATATCGATAAATGTAAACAATGGATCGTAAAAGCTCCAGTAAAAAATCAAGAATAAAATTAGAAAAAGGAAAAGAGTATTGCCCGGACCAGGTTTCGAACCAGTGATCCCTGGAGTCCTGCCAGAGTCCTGAAGTAAAAACGCTTTAGCCTACTGAGCTATTCCGCCGGGTACATATACGTGAAGTATTTTATACCTTATATAAGCAATCTTCGTAGTTTCACAAAATTTAACGACAAAAACAGAACTCTCCAAATTATTCAATCGTTTCGCGTTGCAACGCTTTATAATTTTTAGGTTTTAAAATCGTCAAAAGATGCATATAATGGCTATATTAGACCATGGTAAATGTTCAGTATTACTGTTTCCTCACAAATATCATAACTAAAACGAAAATTTGCGAATCTGAAACAACTTTTTTCAATTTTGTCAATTTACCAAAGCGTGAAAAGATCCCTTTAACGCTTCAATCAGTGGGATACACCACACCGTCGCCGTTATGGCGGAATTGTCCGAGGGCTCCCGATTGCCCATAGGCTTGAAGTGGAAGCGGGAAGATGACACAAGTCAGAAATGATACCGTTTCAAAACAGAAATTGCAAAGACTGTTACGTTCTTGAACACGAATTTCATTTTTCCCCTTGAATTTCCAATGTTTATTTACGTAAGAGGTTTATAAATAAATATTATTGAAAGTACACAAACATGATCAGTTTTACTGACAGACAATGGAAAAAAGTGTGAACGAAATATAACCATATTTGTTTTAAAAGCTTTTCAATTGAGAGCTGAATTATATTATCAATAATTTCCATGTACTCACATTTATTTATCTACGTTTTATAAAAGTACAACATATGACAAAGTGTATACACAGATTTTGATCTTGTTTAGGTTAAACATTATGTACGTCATCGACCGTCTGTGCATATATTTTTTTATATTTTGTGTGAAATCATAGGCCTAAAGCCTAATTTATGTTGAAATAAACTCTATCAAACTATATAATGTTTTAGCAATGCTTTGGACTCTTGCATTAGAAATAAGTGTAAAATATAGTCAAAAGTTTAATGATACATCATCGTGAAATTCTGGGAACGGACACGAGTATTGTGCGAAAGACGTTCAGTATGTGAATACACCATAGATACACGGATTATATGAAATCAAGCAATCTGTAAAAAAAATAATAAAATAACAAATTAATATAAAGAGCGTTCTTTTTCCATTTTTAGTAAGTTACCCAAAATATATCACCTAATTGTAGCATACAACTTCAAACGTGCGACCTAAGCAATACATGCAACATATCGCTTAATAAATTATGATTAATTGTGGCATTTCATATTAAACTCAAATCATGCACGATAAAGAAACGAAACGAAATAGTTATTTTACTTTATCTAATCATAAATTAAGGAACTTGCACTAAGTTACAGTGCCCATTATGACAGTGAACTTGACTATTGCGCCAGTTTGACTAAATGTTCAGGCGTTCATTTAAATTCGTTAATACAAACCATTTAAATCTTCATAATAAGCAATCCGCTTTGTCATTTCGACCCCAGTGAATTATATTGAATGCATAGTGCCCTGCATTTTCACTAACGTCGTCATAGCCTTGTTTGAATATTAAGTTGTTTCACATCGTTTATGATAGATAAACGTAGCATTTACACAAAGATACAAGCCAGTTTGTGTGCATCTATTAATATGCTAGTTTTAAGACTAATGCCTCCGTAAAAATGCAATAACCATGAGATCGTCTCTTGCCTAGATTGTCAATAGAAATAAAAATGCATAGGTGTACGTACACTGCATTGTCTATAGGCAATTCATATCAACTTTTCGTTTTATTTTCAGTAAACGAACTACGTTTGTAATTGGAAAATTTTACGACAGACCTCTCAATTGTTGATGCATTATCTTTCAGCGACAAGTGGCTCAACAAATCTTTTGAGACTGACGAATCCCTTATCCTCTGATCACGAAAAGATCGAATATATGAAAGTCACGGGCTACGCCAATCCAATCTCCGCGCAGAGTTGTTTTTCTATGCTCTCAAATACAATTATACCGTCTTGCAATCACAAGAAAATCCTACCAGATTTTGTAGGATTGTTTGGTGTACGTACTATATAATGAAAAGTAGTTTCGTTTTCTTTACATTTTGAAAATATGGTATAAGTTTAGGTTTTTTTAAAAAAAGTAATAAAAAGAGCGGTAAATTGTGTGCACCACGTGCCTAGGTTATTAAGGTAGGGATTTGATCCAGCTATGCTGGTTCCAGTCAAATCCCTGCGCGGAGATTGACGCCAATCGTGATACATCGACTGTCTCCTGAATCCTCCGCTGATTTATGCAAAAAAATTCGTCCAGAGTGGGGTTAGGCTTTTTTACGAGATTTTATCCACTACGAACAATGACCCTATCGTGAACCTTTTGATTAATAATGCATCTAGACTGAACTGGGAGGCGGAAAACTACAACGGGCGAGGCATGGTCAGGGGTGATAACCCCCAAAAAGGGTTAGGGTAAGGGTTAGGATTAGGGGTCGGGTTAGGGTTAGGGTCTGGTTTAGGCTAACCCAAACCCTAAACCGACCCCTAACACTAACCCAAACCCTAACCCTAAACCTCTAACCCCCCCCCCCCTTGCGCAATACCATACCATGCCTCGCCCGTTGTAGTTTTCCGTCTCCCGACTGAACTCCGCTTGCAGAGTAGGACGCATTGTTTTCTTTGATGATATACTAACTCTACAAATGCAGATGCAACATTTACTAACTTAACCCTTTGCATGCTGGGAAATTTGTCGTCTGCTAAAATGTCGTCTGCTGAATTTCTAAAATTAGCATTTTCTTCAATTTTTTTTCAAAGAATACTATCAGAATAGCAAACAGATTGGATCCTGACGAGACGCCACGTTCTGTGGCGTCTCATCTGGATCCAAACTGTTTGCAAAGGCCTTCAAAATTCGGTTCCAGCACTGAAAGGGTTAATTTTTGCGTTTACATATCTAGCAGAGGTACTTTTAAATTCTTGGCTTATTGATAGTAGGGAACCCCAAGAGCTTGGTATCATCACGTGTTTGTTCTCTTTCTTGACAAATAACAGCGCTAACATTGGTCTATACAGGGTTTATTTAAATACAAAAGCCCAAAGCAAAGCACAGGATCGTCATAATTGGAAATATAAGGATGGTTACTAAAATTTGCTTTGACAAGTTTTTCTGTATTTAATTGGATATAATAACAATTATTGTTGTTGTTGCATATTGCACTAATAGCACCAAAACTATAATTTGCAATGCAAATATTGTATCAAAAACTGCGTGATGCTCTTTGGCGAAATGCACATGAACGTCAAATGATAAGAAAACGCGGACGGGCTCTCTTACGAACTCCAAAAACAGTAATATAGTTAGCCAAGTTTCGTACAATCAGAAATAAGACACTATCATTAATACAGACACGCGAAAGATCTTTACTAAGATCTAAGCTAAGCAGAAGCGTTATTTAAACTCCATCGTAATTTTGTTGAAATAAATGTTGTTTCAAATAAATTACACTCGGTTAAGCCCCAAATCAATTGCGGTAAATGAACACCTTTATGCAACTTTTTCCGAGTCTCCTCTATGATCGTGTGGAGCCATAGAATCTATCAACCACTTGGTGTCTCAAATTGTTGCTACCTCATGTTCTAGTCTTTGCAAGGACCGTCCTTTATCCCAAACTTTCCTTTTCCCACTTTTCCTATTCATAACTTATATTTCAAATTTCTGTCATAGCACATGTAAATGTATTCTTCGAATGTTGCCATTTATTGTAAATAGTGTGTAAGAAGAGAAACTTTATAATCATTATTTATTTCGTTTCAAGCTTTTTCTACTACTGCTTTGGCAGCGATTGATATAAACTGAATTTGTCAATAGAAATAAATATTTGTTAAACCAAGCCCGTGTCATTTTTTGCGCGATTCGTCGCCTTTATAAAAAAAATATAATGATATTCAATTTGATCAGTTGGATAAAATCAAACTTTGCATAAACACATATAAAGACGAGAGCTACTCTCGAGATAATAAGTCGGTAGCAATTAAGTCCCTTGAAAGAAAGCCGCAGGCAAGTCCTTAGGAAAAACTTATTTGCAGACGCAATTTAGATTCTGTATTGTCTACAAAAGTAAACATACACTATAACAACATTATGTGGAAACATTACCGTTTTTTTTTCTGACAAATTAAAAAGAATATAAAAAAGCCACCTACTTATTTCTTCGAGTCCCTCGAACATGCCCGCATGAAGCATTCCTTCCACGTGTAACATCACGCATGCAAGTGCGCACACAAAACCAAGCACCATGCTCAGTCTGATAATAAATTTTCGGGACCAAATATTCGCTAAGTTGTTTATTTTGCTCGCTCGCGCCACCCAAACATCATACTTAGTTATAAATTTTAATGTTTCACTTTAAATTCAACCGCTACAAACTTACCAGCATGTATTTCATCGGCTTCTATCCGCATGGGTTCATTTGTTAATGAACTCGTTTCGATTGACTGAGTTTGAGCCGACGCCTTATTAACCGACATAATGAATTCCTTTTCCATCTGAATACATTTTGAAATACTTAGACCTAATATACGTGTTTAAAATCACATCTAGCATTTCTTGCACGTTTTATGTTGGTTATATTTTTTATTTATTGAATTCGTATAGGACAAACGGATAGACAATTTTTTATTCAAACGTTGTATTCGTGTGTTCATTGTTCAAATCAAGACCATCTGTTTCGGCGGCCTTATTTTAGCAGTTTCAACCACCTTCGCGAACTTTGACTTTATTCCATATATTGGTTCTATTTACAACTCTTATTTTGATCGACCTTGTCAGTTGACTTATTTTGTAGTTTTGATCGGATATCATAGGTTTGTATGTCCATCGATAAAAACAATCGTCCTAGATTGTGGCAGACTTATTTCCGTTATCTAGTTTGCTGACCTTAGTCCAATCATTCCATTGAACATCCTAGCCCAACAAATCATGCGCATGTTGGCCCCACTTGAACAAACAAATATTGAACCCAATTGGGTCCAATATGGGCCAACATTTGCATGTCCAGACATCACCCACATAGAGTCCATATTACAACAATAGAAACAAAAATATTGAAAATGTATTTCTTTTGTATACACGTATTTTAATTGCGTCTAATGATGAGGGCATGGTCCTAAGCGATTGTTATTACATCTTAATAAGTTTATGTAACACTTCAGTCCAGTATATACCGTTATAATGTCGACATTGTACTTTCTCAAACTTAAACTTATACGTGGTTATGTACAGGGAGTGCTACGTAAAAGATAGTTACTTTCTTATGTACTTACCATAAAGCGAATTATGTCTACTTCAGTATATTCACACAGGTCAAGTTTTAGACGGTACCGACACACAAGCGCGTATTTATTGCAGAACAACTTTTTTTTCTGATGAAACCTGCACAAATTACCGGTAGTGGTGGATCTAAATTAATGAATTCGTTTTTGAACTTTATTTTGTAATTGGATACAACTTAAGTTTTCGTTGGTTTTCTTGTAACAATTCTTCTACACTTTTATTATACAATTTTTTATCCATCAACCTTTTTTTAAAATGGTTTAGCAACGTCGTATATACTCGCTTTAAAAGTGTATGACGTATGGGTCATATGGAATCTATTTTATTCTACCATTTTTCCTGAACAAGAGATCCGGTTATCGTTAATGAATATTTGTAGCTGGTAGTAATTGGCACTAACGTGTATTTGAGTCGTGTTCTGAGAAAACCGGGCATAATGCATGTGCGTAAAGTGTCGTCCCAGATTAGCATGTGCAGTCCGCACAGGCTAATCAGAGACGACACTTTCCGCTTTAATGGTATTTTTCGTTTAAAGGAAGTCCTTTTTTACCGAAAATCTAGTAAAAGCGGAAAGTGTCGTCCCTGATTAGCCTGTGCGGACTGCACATGCTAACCTCGGACGACACTTTACGCACATGCATTATGCCGGATTTTCTCAAAACGCGACTCATTTATTTTTCCTGTTTATATAAATCAGTGGATAACTTGACATGTTCTACTATCCAGAGAATAACTGAATAGGTGAAAGCTTTTCATATATGAGTTGTGCTCTGAGAAAACTGGGTAAAATGCATGTGCGTAAAGTGTCGTCCCAGATTAGCCTGTGCAGTCCGCACAGGCTAATCAGTGACGACACTTTCCGCTTTTATGGTATTTTTAGTTCTAAGGAAGTCCCTCCTAACCGAAAATCAACTTTAGGCGGAAAATGTCGTCCCTGATTAGCCTGTGCGGACTGCACAGGCTAATGTAGGACGACACTTTACGCACATGCATTAAGCCCAGTTTTCTCAGAACAAGCCTCATATTATTCAACCAGTACGATTTGTGTCCATATACATCTCACCATAGTCAATTAAAGCAGGTTTTGATTTCTATGGATTTTATCCTCTGACATATGTTTTGAAACGGGTTTTCAATAGGCTATTTCTCCAATTATGGGTTTAGTGGACCTGTTTCATAGGTTGAATTAAAATCCTTTCGTTTGATGATTTTCAGGAACTTCATTTTTAACCTTTCCAGACCACAAGGTGGCCTTATGAGTGTGTTTATAGTCAGTGTCCTTGTTTCTTATATATAAGGAAATCTTCTCCGAGGTTTCAATTAGCCGCAATTTGTTTGGATGATCTTAATTCATGGGTTTAATTCACCATCCTACGTGACGGTGGCATTACAGGAAGGTAAAACAAAAAACACAACATTTAAGAAAATATTAAAATTCGTATTAATATGAGGGAAATAGTAATATAATTCAAAAGTTCTGTTTATAATATTAAATATAGCGCATCTTCTCCCAAATATGTGCAGCCATGGAAATATACAAACAAACTGTATAATTTCCTGGTGCAGTGTGCAAGATTATCGGACACTCAAGATTAACGCACAAGATTGAACATAATTGTGTAGTGTAACCTAATTCGCATGCCTGTACAAAATGTCTGCCGAAGATGAAATCACAGATACCAATTCGGAAGAAAACGCAAATAAAGGGAAGAAGTCAGCAAAATATGACTCAAGTGCTGCAGATTTAGAAAAAGTAACGGATTATGTAGAAGAAACCGAAATTTCGTCGCAAGATATCGGCGAGGTAAGTTGTTTTGTTTTCAGTTTGTTGTAAATGTCACCAGTTTTCGAGACTCTACATAATAACATGTATTAGTCATTACACTTTTACAAGGAGTAATGCAAATCATTAAAAATAAATAGAAAAATTATTATTAATAAACAGAATAATTTGTGATCAGAAGCCGTAGCCAAAATTTACCATATTGTAACCATTTGTCAATCAAGCGTGTTTTTTGGCAAAATAAATCAGGGTTTTTTTTTAGAAAAAGGGGAAGACGCTGGACGCTGGGTAAAAGGGGAAAATCTAGCGCGAAAGAGACATATTTGGGGAAAAAATAAAAACTGTTCATTTTAATGTCTATAACTCGCCTACAGACTTCAGATTTTGTTTAAAAAAAAGAGGCATGTCTCTGACCTTTTTGTTCTTAAACACATGAACAAGTATGATATTAAAGTCAAAGTCCTAAATGTAGTTGCAGGTGTAGATCTAATAATGAGAAATGTTTTCAACTGGGGCCGGGGAACGATGTCAATATTATGATTTCAATTTCATGATGAATGGGTTGACGATATAGATCTGCTACAGTATTGGAAGGGAGAGGTGCGGCAGCTGCCTATTGTCTACTTTCACTTTCACAATAATCCGACAGTATTAATCGATGTTGATAACATGTACCTCCGAATCCTGCTGGGTTTCAACGGTTTTTGATGATTCATTCTTAAAAAATGCGTCAATGCAATTAATATTTTCCGAGTCCGATCGTTTTATTTTGTTCGTGTATGAACGCCAATTGTGAGACTTTTTTTCTGTTTTAACGTTTATATCTTGGCTTTCAAATAACCCGGATGAAAATTCGACTGGTTTCCGGTAATTAATTGACGAAACACCCTTCTCGCGCAAGACCGGAATCCAGTAAAATAGTCACATGATTAATACGATTAGTTACCCGGTTTCCATGACGTACTTTAAGAGCTACATATAGAATCACTGGGATTCCCAGATTTGTGTGTTCGTCGGGAGAGAGAGAGAGAGAGCGAGATCGTTGTACATGGTACAAATTGGATACGTGTCGACTTTCCCAAAAGAAAAAAAAAACATGTCTTTGAGGGTAAAATATTATATTTGGGTGAAAAATTATATTTTTGGGGGGAAATGTTATTTTTAGGGGAAAAATTCTGGTAGGGGAAGACGCCGAATATCGGCGTCACTTTCTTAGTAAAAAAAACCCCTGTAAATACAACTAGATTAACACTGGGTTATATCGGACACCTCAAGGAAAAAGACAGCATAATCTCGATGACTCACTTTTCAAAGCGGAATGCTTTTGTTTTCTTGCTACAGTATCTTTCATGCAACAGTATGGAATGTTCAAATCCATTTTTAACCCATTAGTCAACCAATGAAAATGCACTTAATAAATATTGACGCATCAGGGTAAAACTGGACGTCCCAAGGCTTGTATCGGACACTAAAAAGGCTTAAAATCGGACAGTTGTTGGTTGTAAGTATTTCCGTTGTTGGGCTTAATTGTGATGTTATTTAAGCTGTGAAAAGTCTATACACCGGTGAATCTGTATTTTGAAGCTATATTTTACATATATTGTCAATATACATGTATGGCATATTTACATCGCATACCTTTTCCCTGTTTGGACATATCTGAAAAGCGCGGATATACAAGATATACATTGTTATTTATTGTTATTTGTATTTTAGTTAATGGTCCGTTTCTTCCAATTTCTCTATTTTGCTACCAAGCCATAATGATTCTATAGCTCATCTAATAAAAGTATAGAAAACACACCTAAGTTCTATAGGTCTTGCCATAGTTTGGTGTCCTATAAACCCCGATAGCATTTTACGAAGCATTTACTACCTGGGGATTATCGGACAGTTTAAGTTTTCTTATTTTTTTACAATACATGTAATGTTTGTAATAGTTTTATTATGTTGTTCAGAAGATAAATATATCAGTTAAAATATTTTGTTTTCTCACAACGGTATTCACTCATTTCACAACGTACCGTTACTTGTAAAATGACCGTTTTAAATGATCCCAACTCTCGGATTTTCGCCGAGGTGAAGAGGGGATGTCTCTCAAAACAAACTGGCATCTTCCAATCAAAATCGCCAATTTTTTCCATCACCCAATCAGATGATTGGTTACATAATTAATACTATAAAAACGTATTAAGTAGAATTTAAACAAAGCTCAAAAGGTTGAATGGAAGTCGTTTTGTATGTAAATATTTAACTTTTTGTGGTTGTCTGATAAACCCTGTGTGTCCGATATAACCCAGGGTTACTCTATAGTCTTTAGTATTGACTTATAGATGTTTGTTTATTACCATGAGACAAAGTCACATGATAGTCGAAGTTTACAAAAAGGTTTGTATCCAGGGGTTTTTATCTGATTTTGGGGAAAGGGCCTGGCCTTTTTTGAGGGGAAAAAAATCGCGCGAAACGATGAATTTTGGGGGTAAAAAATCTGCGAAAAGCCGGATTTTGGGGAAAATAAGGAAAGTCTAAAATAATCAATTTAACATATTTTACTGTTTTTAAAACAAATTCAAGGCAACAGATAATTTTATTATGCAATATTTTTCTAGTTTCTACAGTGGATCAGGTTAACTTATATATAAAAAGGTAAAAAAAAAAAAAAAAAAAAATATTTTTTTTTTTTTTTTTTTTTTGGAGGGGAAAATGAAATCTAGGGGAAAATTTACCAGCTGAGGGGAAAAAAAATCCGAGGGTAAAGGGCCGATTTTCGGCGGGTCCCAAAGAAGGAAAAAAAACCCTGGTATCATAACTATTTAATTAATATAGATATATATTTTTTTTTAATGCAGGGCGAGTAGATTAAAGTGAAGGGCAAGTGGATTGTCAGGCCTACTCACCCTGCAGGGTGAGTGGCTCTTGAAAAATTCTTCAAGGCCTGGCAGGCCTCGAAGAATCCACTTGACAGCTCGCATATGCGAGTGAAGTTGACGGTCGGGCGAGTAAAGTTTGTTAAATACTTGACCGACCGGGCGAGTGCTGTTTTTCAAGTTGAGAAATATAAATTCAGTTCCAGAGCTCCTGCCACATAGATACGAATTGCGAACATTTTTTCATGATTGTTAAAAAACTTGTTCACCGATGTTCATTTACTGTAGCTGCCACCCCCATTTTTATACTGCTCAAAGTGGTAGGCATTAAGAATTGTGTTTGTCTGTCTGTACATATGTACAAGCTTATAGCTTGTGTTTTATCTATGGATTGAATCTTGCTCAAACTTTCAGAGTCAATGACCTTAATGTGTAGATAATCGTTAATACTAATGTGAAACTCACAAAAATTAGCTTTTACTGGATAAAGTGACTTTTCTAAATATTCCTTTTTAAACTATATAAGAGAAAATCAAATCTTTATAAATCTTATTCCATTATTTGCCTACCTTTTAATCAGACGCAATAATTTTGAAAATGATAAACAATATTAGACATGTACAAACTGTATAACAGAGGTTTCAGTTTACATTGTTGTTTTTCAATAAAAAAGATGTGAACAACAAAAACAAAAAAATGATTTTTACTCGGTATATTCTCCGCGTTTGTGAGTGGTCATTCCGAAACTTGTTTGTGAAAAGTATAGGTTTGGTTTGTTGCCTCCAATGCCTTATCATATTCTTGTGGAAGGGCCGGTTTAAATGTGTTTCGATGTAAAATATTTTAAAAAGACCATTCCTGATGAAAATGTAAAAAGGTATTCATTAACATAAATGTTCAGATGTAGAAACAAAATCAATAGTATGCAGACAGTACACTAACCCTTTCCCACTTAGAAGCAAAGTGAAAATAGCTATTTGCAAACAGCATAAAACCAGAATAGCCTGCCAGTTACTCGCAGCCTGTTCAGGTTTTATGTTGTTTGCTGCTCACCAGTATCTAAGGTTTGGAAACCAAGCCTTTAAAACTTGAATCTTGAAAGGTCAAATTAGATATAATTGTCTAAGGGACTACAAATGCGTGAAAATATGTTGGTACGTATCTGAGTTGTTAAGGGTTGAACACCTACATGTAAGCTTTGAGTTGATATTTTTTGTGTTGAAAATAGTTGGAGCTCATGTGCAACTTGTATCATTTCAGGCTATAAGAGTAGCAAATGATGAAAATCAGAAAAAGAATGTCGCAAAGAAAGAGAAGGAAAAAGAGCTTTCAAAAATTAAAATATCGAAAGAAGATGTTGATCTTATAGTAAGTATTTTTACTGTGACCTAAAAAAAAAAATTACCTATAAATATGAGGAAAATCAATTGAAGAATCCAGTGAATTATCCTGTTTTGATGCAAGCAGGTTTAAATAAATATACATGAAAATGTTTGTGAGCATGATGTCTTAAGTTAAATTATCCGTAGAGCCCCCAAAAGTATAGTAGCTATAGCACTTGAATAGTAAATAATTGAATTTGACTGCTTTAGGGTGTTACCAAATTTGAAGGTCATTTTTTATTCAATAAAAATCTGAACAACATAATGTTTTTATTAAAGAATTTTGTGAAAATGCTGATTAAACGTTGCTATACCAAGAGCAAGCTAGTATCTTAATTACCTTGATTATATTATAAATACATAACAGTATCCAAACAATATCATATGCTATGCAGTGTTGTGCTATACATTTGACAATTAAAAATCACACTTCTCTTTCTGTGGTTACTATGTGTGAAAGCTTGATTTTTTTAACTCCTCTACTTATCTCAATGCATTGATGATTGTATAGAAAGGAATTGAGGCTATGATGTTATGTATATATTTGGCAGAAATGTCGTCCTTTGATTGTTTTTCCACTATGCAATAAGTAGTGGCCTGAAGCGTGTGCTTTCAATTCCTCCTTAAGATATACAATTCATGTAATGGGTTGACATAATTCTGGCCTTTTGTCTATTTTCTACCATGTTGTATATAGTTATTTTTATGTCCCCCACCCACTACAGTGGGGGACATCTTGTTTTTGCACTGTCTGTTGGTCTGAACGTTGGTCTGTTGGTCTGTTTGCTCCAACTTAAACATTTGCAATTACTTTTTCAATATTCAAGATAGCAACTTGATATTTGGCATGCATGTGTATCTCATGGAGCTGCACATTTTGAGTGGTGAAAGGTCAAGGTCATCCTTCAAAGTCAGAGGTCAAATATATCTGGCCAAAATCGCTCATTTTATGAATACTTTGGCAATATTGAAGATACCAACTTGATATTTGGCATGCATGTGTATCTCATGGAGCTGCACGTTTTGAGTGGTGAAAGGTCAAGGTCATCCTTCAAGGTCAGAGGTCAAGTATATGTGGCCATAATCGCTCATTTTATGAATACTTTGGCAATATTGAAGATACCAACTTGATATTTGGCATGCATGTGTATCTCATGAAGCTGCACATTTTGAGTGGTGAAAGGCCAAGGTCATCCTTCAAGGTCAAACAACAACAAAAAAAAT
The DNA here is from genome assembly GCF_020536995.1 of Dreissena polymorpha. NCBI lineage: Eukaryota > Metazoa > Mollusca > Bivalvia > Myida > Dreissenidae > Dreissena > Dreissena polymorpha. The sequence goes on from NC_068364.1 coordinate 69,595,962, forward strand.
CAAAGCGGTGCAGAAGGGGACATAGTGTTTCTGACAAACACATTTTTCAATATTGAAGATAGCAACTTGATATTTGGCATGCATGTGTATCTCATGAAGCTGCACATTTTGAGTGGTGGAAATTCAAGGTTAAGGTCATCCTTCAAGGTAAAAAAAAATAAAATGTTTCAAAGCAGCATTCTCATGAAGCTGCACATTTTGAGTGGTGGAAGTTCAAGGTCAAGGTCATCCTTCAAGGTCAAGGTCATCCTTCAAGGTCAAAGGTATTTTTTTTATATAAAATTCAAAGCGGCGTTCTCATGAAGCTGCACATTTTTAGTGGTGGATGTTCAAGGTCATGGTCATCCTTCAAGGTCAAGGTCATCCTTCAAGGTCAAAGGTCAAACAACAACAAAAAAAATCAAAGCGGTGCAGAAGGGGACATAGTGTTTCTGACAAACACATTTTTCAATATTGAAGATAGCAACTTGATATTTGGCATGCATGTGTATCTCATGAAGCTGCACATTTTGAGTGGTGGAAATTCAAGGTCAAGGTCATCCTTCAAGGTAAAAAAAAATAAAATGTTTCAAAGCAGCATTCTCATGAAGCTGCACATTTTGAGTGGTGGAAGTTCAAGGTCAAGGTCATCCTTCAAGGTCAAGGTCATCCTTCAAGGTCAAAGGTATTTTTTTTATATAAAATTCAAAGCGGCGTTCTCATGAAGCTGCACATTTTGAGTGGTGGATGTTCAAGGTCATGGTCATCCTTCAAGGTCAAGGTCATCCTTCAAGGTCAAAGATAAAAAAAAAAAAAATATATAATAAAAGCGGCATTCTCATGAAGCTGCATATTTTGAGAGGTGGAATTTCAATGTCAAGGTCATCCTTCAAGGTCAAGGTCATCCTTCAAGGTCAAAGGTAATTTATTTTTATTATTTTCAAAGCGGCGTTCTAATGAAGCTGCACATTTTGAGTGGTGGAAGTTCACAGTTAAAGGTCATCCTTCAAGGTCAAAGGTCAAACAAAAACTCTTTTTTTCAAAGCGGCGTTCTAATGAAGCTGCACATTTTGAGTGGTGGAAGTTCAAGGTCAAGGTCATTCTTCAAGGTTAAAGGTCAAAATAAATAAATTTCAAAGCAGCGCAGAAGGGGACATGGTGTTTCCGACAAACACATTTCTTGTTCTTCTTCTCTCAACTCCTCTTTTAATATGGGATGGATTAGTTAAAAACTTTTACAGTTGAATGACTGTAATGTGCAGATGATCTTAAATGAGAGTCAAATTTTTGCAGAATTATGGTCATTTGTCTGTCTTTTGTTTCCACCATTTAATCCCTATTCCTATTTTTAGCTCACCTGAGCACAAGGTGCTCATGGTGAGCTTTTGTTATCGCTTTTTGTTCGCCGTGCGTCGTCCGTTGTGCACTGTCAATATTTGCCTTGTTTAACTCTCTAAAGGCCACATTTATTGTCCAATATTACATGAAATTTGGTCAGAAGATTGGTGTCAATGATATTTTGGATGAGTTTGAAAATGGTTACGTTTGCTTGAAAAACATAGCTGCCAAGGGGCGGGGCATTTTTCCTTGTACATGTATGGCTTTATATGGCTATAGTAAAATCTTGTTGACACTCTAGAGGCCACATTTATTGTCTGATCTTCATGAAACAAGGTCAGATAATTCATCCCAATAATATCTTGGACAAGTTCGAAAAATGATGCCGGTTGATTGAAAAAAAACATGGCCGCCAGGGGGCAGGTCATTTTTCCTTACATGTATATGGCTATAGTAAAACGTTGTTAACACCCTAGAGGCCACATTTATTGTCAAATCTTCATGAAACTTGGTCAGAAGATTCATCCCAATAATATCTTGGACGAGTTCCAAAATGATGCCCGTTGGTTGAAAAACATGGCAGCCACAGGATGTGGAATTTTTATGTCCCCCACTATAGTAGTGGGGGACATATTGTTTTTGCCCTGTCTGTTGGTCTTTTGGTTGGTCTATTGGTTGGTTGGTTTGCACCAACTTTAACATTTTGCAATAACTTTTGCTATATTGAATATAGCAACTTGATATTTGGCATGCATGTGTATCTCATGGAGCTGCACATTTTGAGTGGTGAAAGGTCAAGGTCATCCTTCAAGTTCAGAGGTCAAATATATGTGGCCAAAATCGCTCATTTTTTGAATACTTTTGCAATATTGAAGATAGCAACTTGATATTTGGCATGCATGTGTATCTCATGGAGCTGCACATTTTGAGTGGTGAAAGGTCAAGGTCATCCTTCAAGGTCAGAGGTCAAATATGTGTGGCCCAAATCGCTTATTTTATGAATACTTTTGCAATATTGAAGATAGCAACTTGATATTTGGCATGCATGTGTAACTTATGGAGCTGCACATTTTGAGTGGTGAAAGGTCAAGGTCAAGGTCATCCTTCAAGGTCAGAGGTCAAATATATGTGGCCCAAATCGCTTATTTTATGAATACTTTTGCAATATTGAAGATAGCAACTTGATATTTGGCATGCATGTGTATCTCATGGAGCTGCACATATTGAGTGGTGAAGGGTCAAGGTCATCCTTCAAGGTCAAACGTCATATAGGGGGACGTTGTGTTTCACAAACACATCTTGTTCCTTATATGGCTATAGTAAAACCTTGTTAACACTCAAGAGGCCACATTTATTTTCCGATCTTCATGAAACTTGGTCAGAAATTTTGTCCCAATGATACCTTGGATGAGTTTGAAAATGGTAACCTTTGCTTGAAACATGGCTGCCAAGGTGCGGGGCATTTTTAGCTCACCTGAGCACAACGTGCTCATGGTGAGCTTTTGTGATCGCTTTTTGTCTGCCGTGCGAAGTCTGTCGTTAACATTTTGCCTTGTGAACACTCTAGAGGCCACATCTGTTGTCTGATCTTCATGAAATTTGGTCAGAACATTTGTCCCATTGATACCTCGACTGAGTTCAGAATTGGGTCATGCTGGGTCAAAAAACAAGCCACTAGGTCAAAAAAAAGAAAAACCGTGTGAACACTGTAGAAGTCACATTTGATGCCCAATCTTCATATAACTTTAAAAAAATGTTTGTCTAAATGATATGTTGGTTGAGTTTAAAGATTTTATAGTTAAAACCTTGTGAATACTCTAGATGTCACATTTATTGTCCAATCTTCATGAAATTTGGTCAGAAGATTGGTTTCAATGATATCTTGGATGAGTTCGCAAATGGTTACGTTTGCTTGAAAAACATGGCTGCCAAGGGGCGGGGCATTTTTCCTTATATGGCTTTATATGGCCATAGTAAAATCTTGTTAACACTCTAGAGGCCACATTTATTGTCTGATCTTCATAAAACTTGGTCGGATGATTCATCCCAATAACATCTTAGATGAGTTCTAAAATGATGCCGGTTTGTTGAAAAACATGGCTGCCAGGGGGCAGGGCAGTTTTCCTTATACGGCTATAGTAAAATCTTGTTAACACTCTAGAGGCCACATTTATTGTTCAATCTTCATGAAACTTGCTCAGAAGATTTGTCCCACTGATATCTTGGATGAGTTTGAAAATGGTAACCTTTACTTGAAAAACATGGCTGCCAAGGGGCGGGGCATTTTTCCTTATACGGCTATAGTAAAATCTTGTTAACACTCCAGAGGCCACATTTATTGTTCAATCTTCATGAAACTTGGTCAGAAGATTCATCCCAATAATATCTTGGATGAGTTCGAAAATGATGCAGGTTGGTTTAAAAACATGGCCGCCAGGGGGCAGGGCATTTTTTCTTATATGGCTATATATAGTAAAACCTTGTTAACACTCTAGAGGTCACATTTATTGTCCTATCTTGATGAAATATGGTCAGAAATTTTTATATTAATGATATCTTGGATGAGTTCAAAAATGGTCACGTTTGCTTGAAAAACATGGCCGCCAAGGGGCGGGGCATTTTTCCTTATATGGCTATATAAGGCTATAGTAAAATCTTTTTAACACTCTAGAGGCCACTTTTATAGTCCGATCTTCATGAAACTCGGTCAGAAGATTCATCCCAATAATATCTTGGACGAGTTCAAAAATGATGCTGGTATGTTGAAAAACATGGCCACCACGGGGGCTATTGAACTTATATGGCTATAGTAAAAGCTTGTTAACACTCTAGAGGTCACATTTATTTTCCGATCATCATGAAACTTGGTCAGAAGATTTGTCCCAATGATATCTTGGATGAGATTCGAAAATGGTTTTGGTTGCTTTAAAAACATGGCCACCAAGGGGCGGGGCATTTTTCCTTATACGGCAATATATGGCTATAGTAAAACCTTGTTAACACTCTAGAGGCCACATTTATTGTCCAATCTTCTTGAAATTTGGTCAGAAGATTGGTCTCAATGATATCTTGGATGAGTTCGAAAAGAATTATGTTTGCTTGAAAAAGAAATGGCTTCCAAGGGGCGGGGCATTTTTCCTCATATGGCTATAGTAAAATCTTGTTAACAATCTAGAGGCCACATTTACTGTCTGATCTTCATGAAACTTGGTCAGAAGATTCATCCCGATAATATCTTGGACGAGTTCAAAAATGATGCAAGTTGGTTGAAAAACATGACTGCCAGGGGGTGGGGCATTTTCTTATATGGCTATAGTAAGACCTTGTTAACACTCTAGAGGCCACATTTATTTTCCGATCTTCGTTAAATTTGGTCAGAAGATTTGTCCCAATAATATCTTGTTATCTTAGGTGAGCGACTTTGGGCCTTTCAGGCCCTCTTGTTTTACATATGTTCTCAATTGTCACTGTCCTGTCATGTGTCTATTTGTCATGATTATTTTATTAAACTTTTATTAATCAGCCCATTACTTTTATTTTGTTACTATTAAATTAATGAAAATTACCTAAAACAATTTTTGATTTGATAAAATTTGAGTTGCTTTGGTTGTGGCAGTGCTTTTATGCATTTTATTTGTTACTTTTTGTACTTTACTTTGTACAATTTATTCAATCTGTATGAAAAAACACCTTGTCATGTGTATTTTGTGTTGAATTTTGTATGCTTACTTTACATTTCAGGTAAAAGAAATGGAAATAACGCGTCTTATGGCTGAGAGAATGCTTAGGGAACACAGAGGAAATGTTGTAGACGCACTCATTGAATTGACTAATTGAAGTGGTTTAATTTTTGTATCTAGGTTAATTTTCTTTACATAAATTTGCATCATGAAAACGTGAGTTTTGTGTATAACATTTTATTTTTACTTTCATCATTTGTTCCCATGCATGAACCTGTAAATGTCTGGACAATTTATTGTAAAAACCTTACATAAAATGGAAAAACCTTCAATTTGTGTTTGACTTAATAAATGTACTAAACAACAAAACTTCTGAAGATAATGTATATGCATGTAATATGTATTACTTGGTTGACTTCTTTGTGACGATTTATATTAATTATTAAACTGTTACCTCTGCAGATAATGTAAGAAGGCCATCAAAGTCATGGTCAAATATAAGGAATTGGTTCCATGCAAGGTTTTCGGAGCAAAACTTTCCATTATGTTATTAATACAATAAATAACTTGACAGACGCGACAAGCATGATGAGATCATGAGACAGAGGGGCGCACCCAAGAAACAGCGAATCCAAGGTTCAAGGTCATACTTCAAGGTCAATTTTAAGAATTCTTTCCCCGACACATTTTCTGTTGCGAAACTGTCCAACCTGGATGATTTTCCATATGCTAGTAGCTTAGTAGAATTGGTATGCATGGTGAGCAAGTGTTCCGCGCATTATCCAGAAGAATGCTTCAAAGGTCACACTTAGCACTTTATCTTAAGAGCATACACGTGTTTTTTTTTTCAACAAACTTGGGATGCGTGACACGCTTGACAAGGAGTGTCGAATGTTATATTGAAAGACCCAGGCCAATGGTCATAGATTTATGGCAAATGCGAATAAACGGATTCTACCCCTATAATAAACACTATGACCAGAACGTTTTCTTTTTCAGCAAAGAATAATGGTCAAATCAGATTGCCGAGTTGGTGGGCAATTTTTAACAAGCACAAATAATCACGTTCAAGACTCCGGTCAAGTTAACAGTTCAATATCAGGTCGAAACTTAGTTGTGGATCAGCATAAATAGGATTTTCACATAATTTGGCGACACTTTTTGCATATTGAGACGGAGTGTACCAGGTCATAAGTTCAATGGTAAAGGTCAGATTTCAAGGTCCAAAATAAGATATCAGTTTAACCTTTTTGCAATATTTACATACAAATACTCTGTTGATGAATGACTAATTGTGATATCAGCGGTCTTGTAAAATACCGACGTACACAAAAGTTTTTATATTGTTTACGCGGTTTTGATATTGTTCACAACAAACGTGGTTAGAAGTTTATCGCGTTGATGAAATTATTTTGCTCGTGTAGCTATAGAGCACAATCAATGTTCAAGGTTATAGCTTTATAACGCAGTCGTTTATTTTATATTAATATTAAGTAAGGGATCTAGGATAAAAGTAAAAATCTTCTCCATGATTATGCATGAAAAAGCATTGTTGTATTTCAATGCCCAGTCTAGACTATATTTGACGAATGTAATATCGTTCACCGAGAAGATGTCAATCATTGTCATCACGCTGTTCTTACTCGCAAAAGTCCTCTGTGCAAACAAATTGGTCAATTGCTTTTCTTTATCTCTTTGTTTTATTGCATTAGATACGCTACCGTTTAATTTATTTGCGTTCCGGACTTCACAAACACTTTACATGGACCGGGTGCGATTTAATGTCCCAAATA